>NW_008353126.1:2875099-2919128 GCF_000622305.1 Nannospalax galili | reverse complement strand
GTCCCAAGGATCCAAGTGCAACAGATTATGACTAGTAATAATCAGATACATACAGATTAGAGATGCATGCGCCAACATCTCAGTGTTTGTAGCAAGAACAATGAGTCTTTCTGCAAGGAACAATGTATTCTAAAATGAAATGGAGATCTTTTTTAAAGGTTTAAAACTCATAGAATTTTATGTCTTTATAGGGTTTATACTGAGTACAATAATATATAACTGTATTAATTCAACTGTAAACGTAAAAATTTCCAGTCAATTTTGAAAGAGATGCATCTTAGCTCTGGAAATTGTTATTGAATATGTCAATGCTGTTTGAAATGCTTCTTCTAATTATGTGGTTATTAAATAAATAATTAAAAAAGAAAAAAAAGTTATGTTTATCAGCTAGGTGTGGTGGCGCACACCTTTAATCCCAGCACTAGGGAGGCAGAGGCAGGCGGATCTCTGTGAGTTCAAGGCCAGCCTGGTCTACATAGTGAGTTCCAGGACAGATGGGGCTACAAGGAGACCCCGTCTCAAAAAGACCAAAAAAAAAAGTTATGTTTATCTTAAAAAGTTTTCTAAGATTCAGACACTACCTTGCCTACTCGTAGGAATTTATTTAAAAAGAATTAATGCCTAACTGAACTGAAATTATCAGAATATAAAAACAAATTCTTTAAGATTGTATTCTTAGATTCCATTGAAGACCAGAAAGATACAACATGGGTTTAAGATAAGGTATATGTTAATAAGCCAGCTACTGCTTACATACTTGAGCCCTACCTGTTGCATTACAAGTCTCTGCATTGAACGGTAACACTTTTACGTATTTGTCATTTGATCCTGTTGCTAGTAACTGTCCACAAGGACTCCAAGCAACACAATAAATGGATCCTTTATGATGTTTGTTTCTTTTAAATCGTACCACTGGCTGCTTAGGAACATCATGCACACTGAAAAGAAAAAGTACATAGAGACATTTCAATTTCTTGCTTGTCAAAATTAGTCAATATGAAATTCTCTATTATGGTTGTTCTTAAAGAAGAGAGGAAAAAGAATATCCAGCAACAGAGGTTTTTTTTTGTTTGTTTTTTGTTTGTTTTTTTCCTCCTTTGGATAGGATCTCATTATATAGCCTAGGATGGCCCTCATAATTCACCTGCCTCTCGGCCTCCTGAGCGCTGAAATAATGCATGGGCACCTCCATGCCAACTGACAACAGATTATCGAGTTTTCAAAATCATAAAGGAAAATAATGTAAATCATATTTAAAATCAAAACAGTAAAATTACAAACCATTTATCTCTCATTTCAGATCATATAATAAATAAGGCATGACTTTAAAAACATCATTTCCGAGGGCTAGAGAGATGGCTCAGCAGTTAAGAGCACTGGCTACTCTTGCAGAGGACCAGGGTTCAATTTCCAGCACCAAACAACCACGTGTAACCCCAGTTCCAGGGGATTTGATGCCCTCTTATGGCCTCCATGGGCATTGCATGCACATGGTACACTTATATACATGCAGGTAAACACTAATATACACATTAAAAAAAATAAATCATTTCTCCTGTTTTAAATAGATTTTTTAGTTCAGAAACAAAAATATAAACAAAGAGAGCTAATAACGAGTGTTTCCAAATTAAGAAAATACAATAAACATTTATTAATCAAGTAATAAGTAAGCAATGTGCCTGAGTCTAAGGAAAGGTAAAGAATGGATAAAAAAAGAAAGAGAGAGACAAGATCTCTTTCCACAGTTTAAAAATCTTGTAGGGGTAGATGTTGTCATGACTACCACATATAAGTCATTACAGTGATGTATGAAGTTTGGAGCTTTAAAAGATAGGGAGAATTTTTCAAAGAAAACATCAAGGTAGGAGACAGGAAAAAAAGATATAGATCAGAAAGTGCTTGTTGAGCATGTGACAGGAAAGAATCTGTGGGGCTAGTGGTGATAAACATTAAATATTCAGAACACAGAAGGCAAATGCAGTGGATGAGGTACCTGAAGCTCAGGTATGCAATGTGCAATATGCCACATGTGCTGGTGGTTTCTGTCAAAGTGACACAACTAGAGACACCTGAGAGAAGGAAACCTCAGCTGAATTTCTTTCACCACACTGGCCTGTGGCCATGTCTTTGAAACATTTTCTTTTCTTTTTTTCCTTCTTTTATGTGTATGAGTGTATTGCCTGCATGTATGTGAGTGCACCCGTGTCATGCAATGCTGCGGAGTTCGGAAGAGGGCTTTGGATTTCCCCGGAACTGGAGTTAAGAACAGTTTGTGGCCGCCATATGGGTGCTGGGAATTGAACCCAGGTCCTCTGCAAGAGCAGTCGTGCTCTTAACCACTGAGCCATCTCTCCAGCCTGGAAACATTTTCTTATTGGCATAATCCATCTCCCCCTACCAGAAGTTAATAAACTTATCTGTTCTACATAAACCTAACCCTAAAGCCTAACATAGTGGAGCTCAAAATAAATGTGTTAAACAAATAAATTTTCGTAAAAGTTGTGGGGTATTTTCACCCTTATGAAACATCTGTGACCAGCAAAGGAAATTGAAAAAATGAGAAACAATTAGACCCAGGTATGTTGGCCCACACCTATAATTCCCAGTACTCTGGAGGTTGAAGCAGGAGGATTTCAAGTTCAAGACGAGTCGGGGCCACACAGTGAGATCCTGTTTCAAAACAAATATATCCTGATGTAATTTAACTGCAGGAGCCAGGAAAATGGAAAAGAACCATGGGAGCAAAGGGGAAGAAGGCGCTTGAGAGAGGGAGAGCAGGAAGCAAGAGTTCCAAGAGAGAAATGGGGAAAATGGGGGAATACTTTAACTGCAAAGGGAATAGGGAGAGCTATACAGGGGGAGAGAGAAGAGTATAGATAAATAATACTTAGGTGTAGATGGTGTGAAAAACCAGGGAAAAATGTATTAGTTCAAAAGTCTACTGAAAAATACATACAATTGTGTGTGTGTGTGTGTGTGTGTGTGTGTGTGTGTGTGTAGCTGAAGGCTAGATAACAAAATACACAGTACCAGGGCAGGAGAAACCTCCCTTCAATTTGCTAGTTAGGGTAGTCCAAGAGACTCCTAAAATAACTAAGGCTATTGCTACAGCCTTATATTGCCTCACAGAACTTGAAGGTAAGACCCTATTGCTGGCCAGGCATAGTGACACACGCCTTTAATCCCAGAATTTGCAGAGGCAGGCGGATCTCTGTGAGTTAAAGCCAGCCTGGTCTACATGGTGAGTTCCAGGCCAGCTGGGACTACAGGGAGACCCTGTCTCAAAAACCAACCAACCAACCAACCAACCAACCAAAGACCCTATTGCTGAAGAGAGGACAGACTTTGGATACAGAAGTCTGGAGCTGGAACTGATCTGGAAACCTTCCTGAAGACTAGCTCTCACAGTATCAAAAGATACTATTCAAGTTGCCAAGGAGAAAACCAGCCAATGGTCCTATCCAGCTGTGAAGTGGATCCAGTGGTCCAGAAACTATCTCTAATGGTGCAGTAGTGGCAATTTTATTTTGGGGGTAATCAGCAACTCTCTAATTGGACATAAGGCCCACTCAATGGGAGGAAATTCATGTGTGGTACTGTAAACACAGCCAAATACACAAGGCTGGAGAGGTCACAAGAGCCATCATATTAATTCTATACCTCCATAATCATTGCTATTTTTCACTCCTTGATTTAGAATTGTGCTTTCTCTTTTTCAAGTATTTCTTTTTTTTTTTTTTTTTTTTTTTTTTTTTTTTTTGGTCTTTTTGAGACAAGGTCTCCCTGTAGCCCCAGCTGGCCTGGAACTCACTATGTAGACCAGGCTGGCCTCAAACTCACAGAGATCTGCCTGTCTCTGCCTCCAGAGTGCTGGGATTAAAGGCATGCACCATCACGCCCAGCTTCAGGTATTTCTATTTAATAATGCAATGGGCACCAATAAATTACAACAATGACCAAACATGGGCACTATTATTATTTTTCCCAGTCTTCAAATGTTATCACAGGTCAAAAGTCAAAATTATTTCAAGGCTAGGTATGGTAAATCCTTTTAATTCCAGCACTCAGGAGGTAGAGGGAGGCAGATCTTTGTTGAGGCCAGCCTGGTCTACATAGCAAGTTCCAGGTCAGCCAGTGCTGCACAGTGACACCCTGTCTCAAAAAAAAATTATTTTTTTAATTTCAAATATAGAAATGGTAAAAATATACCATGAAAAACTCCATCAATTCTGTCCCTTAAAGATTATAAGTATTGGGCTGGTGAGATGGCTCAGCAGTTAAGAACACTAACTGTTCTTGCAGAAGACCCAGGTTCTAATCCCAGCACCCACATGGCAGCTAACAACTGTTCATAACTCCAGTTCCAGGGAATCTGACAGCATCTTCTGTCTTCCGAGGTCATTGCACAACATGGGTGCACTTACCTACATGCAGGCAATACACACATACACATAAAATAAAAATAATAAATAAAATACTTTTTAAAAAAGATTAAAACTTGTAAAAACAAACAAAAACCCACATTGTTACTGTAAACTTGGTCAAGCTTATGGCTGAGGAGGTAATAAGTCTTGGGGGGAAACTACTATTATGTTGTCAAATGGTCATGCTGTTAAGCTATCTTCTAATTATTTATTTATGTTTATACCCAAAGATCTGATCTGCTCTCAACTTTGGTGAGAGAAGCTTCTTTCTGCAGTAAGCAGAAGTTAATTTAGAGACTTATAACTGTTAAGTGCTGAGAATTAGTGGCTGTCAGTGCTCAGCTATAAATGAGACATCTATATTAACCCTCCCTCTCACCCCCGCCCAAGGCTCAAGGAACATGCCAGAAGAGGGGGCAGAAAGAATGTAAGAGTCAGGCCAGAAGATAAGGAGGTGTGCTATGAAATGCTGCCTTCTGTACAGGTCCATTGCACTCAGGAAGTCACAGCAGCTGTGGTTCCATATACAAGACCTGCACAAGATCAAGCCAGTCAAAATGCCAGCATGGAAGGGAGAGGGGCTCATGAAGCCCCACTCCTAGCTGAGGAGCTACTGGCAACTGATGGCTGATGGGGGAGAGAGTCATTTTTCTTTGGGAGTGTGACCACTAGTAGGTTACCCATGATCTAGCGGATGGCCCCAAACCCATGTGCATATGAGAAGCACTAACTGGATTCAGTAGATTATTAAAAAATAAAGAAAAAGATACAAAGTAGGGAAGGGGATATGCTAGGAGGGTCTAAAAGGAGTTGAAAGGGGGAGGAGGAGTAGGTATGATTGAAATATATTGGGTGAAATTCTCAAAGAATAAAAAATATTTAAAAATTGTAAAAATTATCTAAAAGAATATGTCATGCAGTGCTTGTAATAATTAAAATTTTAAAGATTTATACAGCTTATTTTGCTTGGGCATTTATCTTTTGACATGAAAACCATTTTTTTTTGTGGTATCCACTTCCCTAACCACAAAAATCTACCAAACAGCTCATAATCTTTAATCTGCTAATTTATTGATAGACATTTTAATATCAAAAAAAGTTGAGAAAAACAGTATCTTATAAAAAAGCTCATATCTAAGCTGGGCATGGATGTGGTGGCACATACATTTAATCTCAGCACTCGGAAGTCAGAGGCAGGTGGGGCCAGCCTGGTCAACATAGTGAGTTCCAGGCCAGCTGGAGCTACAAGGAGATTCTGTCTTTAGAGGAAAAAAAAAAAAAAAAAAGCTCATATTTAGATTTCTGTGAAGTTACAGCTAAGATTTTTTTTTAATAATGTTGGAGATTGAATCTAGTACCTTGTACATCCTAGGCAGATGCTCTATTACAGAGCTATAAGTAACATATATGTCCTTTTTAAAAATATTTCATTTATTATTTTTATTTTATGTGTATGAGTGTATTGCCTACATGTGTGTAAGTGCACCCATGCCATGCAATGCCCACAGAGGTCAGAAGATGGCGCTGAATCCTCTGGAACTGGAGTTACAGACAATTGTTAGCTGCCAAGTGGGTGCTGGGATTCAAACCCAGGTCCTCTGCAAGAACAGCCAATGCTCTTAACTGCTGAGCCACCTCACCAGCCCCAAATAACATATATGTCCCTTTTAATGACGTATCTTTAAAAATATTTTCCTTATTTTCAGATCCTACAATTTGCTAGAACAGGAAGGTGAAACCACTCCTATGTTATTCAAATAAAATTTTAATTTTTGTAGGCTTAAAATGGCCAAATATGAGCAATTAGGTAATTTAACCTAAACTCTGAAGCTATAATAAGAAGTGCGGTGCTAGGAATGGGGGCAGTTACTTGTGAGAAGGAAGAGGAGAAGGAGGAGGAAGAGGAGAAGGCAGAAGGATCTCAGTCTAGGCTCCACAGTGAAATGCTGTCTCAAAAGAAAAAAAATACTTTCTCAATCTGTAACCAGCATAGCTGTTTTTGTCATATCATTTAACTGAAATATACAAACTTTACAGATAAAAAATAAATTTTAAAGACTGGGTATGGTGGCACAAACCTTTAATCCCAGCACTCGGGAGGCAGAGACAGGCAGATCTCTGTAAGTTCCAGGTCAGCCTGGTCTACATAGTGAGTTCCAGGCCAGCCGGGGCTACAGGGAGACCCTGTCTCAAAAAGACCAAAAAGTAAGTAAGTAAATAAAAAATGTCATGGAAATAAGACTATACTGAGTATTAAATGGCATAATAAAAATATTTTCTGTAGGGAAATAAAAAATTAATAATGGTGAATATATTTCCTAAGCATTAATAAAACAAGGAAAGGAAGAATTAAAGCGTTGTTGAATGACAATTCTGAAAAAACAACCAATATAGCTAACTTAAAATTAGACAAGTGCATCAATGCAAACCAGCTCTTCTCACCTTGGATCAATTACTTCTGGATAGGCACAAACTCTCAGAGTTTTTGAATTCGAACCAACAGCATATAAACTACCACTTGGATGAAAAGCCACTGCTCTAACAGCTTGTGTGTCTTCTAGAGTATTAATACAAACAAACTGCTTTTTTGATTTGTCATCCTGTGGAAATAATGAATATAAAAGTCAGTCTATAAAAAAGTAATTAATTTGAGCCACCTTTGTCCCATTTTAAATTACTGTCATTTCATAGTAACTACCAATAACCTTTTATGTGTCAAATCCAAATACCCATGTTTCTAATTTTTGTTAATCATTACCAAGCAAAAGTCAAGACAGTTCATAAACACAGAAATTTTTCTTAAGGCAAAATATTTTAAGTATATACTCCCATATTAAGCTCTCTCTATCAAGGGAGAAAACCTTACATATATAGAAGTTCTAGCAAAAACAACAGAACATCATATTTGTTTTGAACAGGAAACATATGGGCTGCTAGCTGGGAGACTATGGCAAGAGAATTAGTTATAGACTAATTCTGAGACCACTCTCAGAAAAAAAAAAGTAGTATAAAAGACTATTATTTAATCCACTTAAGGTTTAAAAAAAAAAAGGACAGTTTACCATTATCTCCAGCAATGACTATTTTAGCATTTTAAACTGAAATTGTAGAATGCCCTTTTAAAACTATGAAAATGCTAGAAGTACTACATTCTTCCTTTAGTCCATACATAAGAAATGTGATGCTAAATGAATAGTATGGAGGAGACAAGAGAAAAGGAGAGGGCTGGCTGATGAAACATTTTTAGCACATCAATAATAAGTTGATTTTAATATTTTTAATAATAAATTGATTTTATTTGTTCTTCAGTGTTTTAAATTTTTAAAAATTGTAGTCATTTTTAAAATAAGAGATTTCACATGAAAAAAATCTACATTGCTAGTTTCCCTTGAAAATCAAAGGATCTAGAAGCACTGGTATTGTATATTTCTTTGTACAAGGGACAAATATTCCTGTGTACTTATCATGAAAATGGGTGACTATGAATTTGCTTCCTGTTCAACCCCTACAGGAACCTGAAAAAAACTTTATGAGGTTAAATTTTGAACTAGAGGAAGCAAGATGACAAGAAACAAAAGTATTCTAGAAAGGAAAGGATGACTGATTCCAAAGCACAAGAAAGGTACTAAGATAAAAGGTCCAGCAGAGGCACCAATAATATCTAACCCTGCTACTCTAATGTTCAGAGCAGCACACTGTCCCAATTCCTGTGCAAAGTCAAGGTCACTACTACGCCATTAATATGAATACTTGAAAATGTGTTTTCTTTTAAAAAATTACATTTACTTTAAGTGTGTATGTATATGTGCATGCACACATGTGCACATATACCACAACATATGTAAGTCAGAAGGCGACTTCCAGAAGTCAGCTGTCTCCTATATGGGTCCGTGGGATTGAACTCAGGGTTTCAAACTTGGTGATAAGCACCTTTCCCCACCTCACCAGCCCACGGGAAATGTGTTTTATAAAGCAACTTCTCCATTTAGTTCGGTGAGATAAATATTATGACTATTCTAAAAATAATTTTCTTTGAATTAAGAATTCTCTGCATCATTTAAACACACACACACACACACACACACACACACACACACACACACAAACACAACTTCTCCAAAACATTACCTCTTCCCCTTTTGATCTTGATAGACTCCCGGAAGAATCTCCAAGAGATGGCTTACTGACCGAATGTTCTGATGAGCTGTGAGAGTATAAATCAAAATAGTTTACTTTGAAAATCAAAGCAGAAACTAAGTAAATCTAAACTTTCAATATTTAACCTTTTTAGCAAATGATCTTAAATGACTCTTCTCAAAGTCACTATGTTGAGACATGGAGAGCCTCTGGATTCAGTGATACCGAGAGTTGTAAAGAGAAGGTGAAGTGTGATTCTGGAAAGATTAAGTAAAGTCTATACACCATAAAGTAAAGAGTCAAGAACATTTTCTCTACTTGGTTCCAAAAATCCTGTCTACAATGCTTAAAACCTACCCCAATCATGAACCTAGAGCATGCTCTTTAGGAAAATTATCTGGCCTTAAGAGGAGAAAACAACAACAAAAATCTAACTGAAACTGACAGTTGAAGGCCTCTTAATAGAACAGTATTTCTATTGAATGGGACCCACTCCCCCCACCCCCAAGAGGTCAAAGGTAGTCAAATCAACCAATAAATGCAATTCTTTTCAAATAAACTTTCTTAAAACTCCTCACGCATTAAAGATAGTCAAAGATTTCCATATATTTGAAGAAATTCTCCTAGAATAAAGCTAGAGACTAAAATAACTTGGAAGAGAGACACTTCAAGGAAAAAAGCCACGAATCTACAAAACAGTTACACTCTTTACAGATAACAGGATATAATCTCAGAAAAAAAGAGCAGTACGCATTTCAAAAAGGAATTTTTTAGAGAATAAGCTTTAGATAGTTCAAATATTATAGCAAAAAAAATAGAAAAATGTCAGAATATTGTTAAATACTTTTTCCAACTTCTGAAAACTTAAGTTTCCAATTTTAAAGAGTACATGAACTACTCAACAGAATGAAATTACACAACATCAGAGGAGGATAGGACCTAAAAATTTTCAGAGTAGAAAAAGCAACAAGTCTTATAAAAAGGATCAAGAATCAGGGCTGGAGAGATGGCTCGGCAGTTAAGAGCACTGACTGCTCTTGCAGAGGACCTGGGTTTGTTTCCCAGCACCCACATGGCGGCTGCAAACCATCCTTAACTCCAATTCCAGGGGAATCCGAAGTCCTCTTTTGACCTCTGTGGCACTGCACAACACTGGTGCACTCACTTATATGCAGGTAATACACTCATACACATAAAATAAAATAAAAAAATAACAGCCGGGTGTGGTGGCACACGCCTTTAATCCCAGCACTCAGGAGGCAGAGGCAGGTGGATCTCTATGAGTTCAAGGCCAGCCTGGTCTACATAGTGAGTTCCAGGCCAGCTGGGGCTACAGGGAGACCCTGTCTCAAAAAGACAAATAAATAAATGAATAAATAAATAAATAAATATTTTTAAAAATGATTAAGAATCAAAACAGCATCAGACTTTTAAAATATTTTATTTACTATTTTTATTGTATGAGTGTATTGCACCTACATGTATGAAAGTACACCCATATCATACAATGCCCTCGGAGGTCAGAAAAGGATGTCAGATCACCTGGAACTGTTATGCACAGTTGTTAGCCACCATGCGGGTACTGGGAACTAAACCCAGACCTTTTCAAGAGCAGCCAGTGCCCTTAATCGCTGAGCCATCTCTCCACCCGCGACATCAGACTTCTTAACACTGAGACTCAAAGATCGTGTAGAAGTAACTTTTGAATACTGATGACTACCATCCTAGACTTCTATACTAACAAAATAGGAAATACAGTAAACACATTTTTAGATCCCAAGGTTTCAGAAACTTCACCTCTGATAAACTGCTTTTCAAGAAATGACATGAAGTCCTAATAACAGGGGATCCAATACAGGGAAGGAGTAAAGAAAATCCCAGGAAGAAGATGAGGAAAGTCTTGGGATTCTCTAGGCCTAGAACTTGATATGTAGATCAGGCTGGCCTTGGATTCACAATCCCAGAGTGCTGGGATTAAAGGCATGTGCCACCATGCCCTGCCTGTTAAAAAATTTTAAAAAAGGAAAAAGGCCTAGGCTGGGCATGGTGGTGAACTAATCTTTAGTCTTAGCACTCAGAAGGCAGACAAAAGCAGCAGGTAGATCTCTGTGCATTCAAGGCCAGCCTGGTCTACACTGTGAGTTTCAAGCCAGCCAGGGCTATACAGTGAGAACTTGTCTCAAGAAAAAAATAAAATAATTAATTAATTAATACAGGGTATTGCTGGAGAAATGTCTCTCAGAGCGAAAAATGACAGAAATTATTGGATACTTTCTACTATAATGAGAGAAGGCTTTTAACATTTTGTTTACATTCATTTACTTATTTTTATGTATATGACTGTTATGCCTGAATGTACATAAGAGCACCTGTGATGTGTAATGCCCATGGAGGTCAGAAGAGGGCATTGGATCCCCTGGAACTGGAGTTACGGATGGTTGTTAGCTGCTATGTGGGTGCTGGGATTCAAACATGGGTCTTCTGCAAGAGCAGCTAGTGCTCCTAACCTCTGAGCCAACTCTCCAGCCCCTAACATTCTTTTTAATATTTCATTTATTGTTTTTAATTTTATATGTATGAGTATTGCCTGAATGTGTGTAAGTGCACCCATGTCATGCAATGCCTGTGGAAATCAGAAGAGGGTGTCAGATCCCCTGAAACTGGAGTTACAGATGGCTGTTAGCTGCCATGTGGGTGCTGGGAACCAAACCCAGGTCCTCTGCAAGAGTAGTCAGTGCCTTAACTGCTAGGCCACCTCTCCAGCTGCCCCTTATATTCTTTATCTGTGTGTGTGGAGGTCAGAGGACAACTTGGCAGAGCTTATTCTCTCTTTCCACCATGTGGGTTCCAGGGATTGAGCTCAGATCATCAGGCTTGGCTGCAAGTACCTTTACCCACCAACACATGTTGCTGGTCCCAAGAGAAGTTTTACGATTTTTAAATTTTATTTTATTTACTACTTTTATTTTATATGTATGAGTGTATTGCCTGCATGTGTGTTAAGTGTACCTGTGTCGTGTGTGCAGTGCCCATGGAGGTCTGAAGGGAGCATCAGACCTCCTGGATCTGGAGTTATGAATGGTTAGCTGCGATGTGGGTGCCTGGAATCAAACCTGAGTCTTCTGCAAGAGCAGCCAGTGCTCCCAGACACTGAGCTATCTCTCCAGCCCAGTTTTATGAGTTTATACTTAGCATTTCTATTAAAGTTATTTTCCAAAGTTTAGTGACAAATACTAAGAAAATTAAGGAAGTGAACATGTACACTAATATACCAGCATAAGGTAAAGCTGTATAAAAGGAAATTTTAATCATATATATGACCCAACTGTAAATAACATTCATGGTAATATAATGTTAATACTGAGTACTGATTTCTTATGTAAATATATATATTTATATATGAATAGACAGATATATAAGATACTTTTATATCTTGAGAGAGCATTCAATATATGCATTTAATTAATATGTTCATATATGTGTTGTAGATATATAGATAGACAAAGTCAATGTGTTGTGGGTAAAACAGAATGATAGGAGACAATTACTAATAAAAATAATAATAGAGCTAGGCATGATGGTACACAACTTTAGTCTAGCACTTGGGAGGCAAAAGCAGGAGAGCTCTGTGAGATGAGGCCAGCCTGGTCTACATAGCGAGTTCCAGGCCAGCTGGGGCTACTGGGAGACTCTGTCTAAAAAAAAAGGAACAAAAACATGTTTTTCAGTTAGGCATGGAATATAGTATATAATCCAGCACTCCTTCCTTCATCTCCTAAAGGCTGGGCTTACAGGCGTATACCAACAAACCCCTATTTGTCTTTTAAAAATCATGCCTGCATATTACAGTAATAAAAATTTAAATCTAAAATCTGAGTTCTAGTTTGAGGAATAATTAATGGACGTATAATGGGAACTATAACAAAGTAAATATTAGACACTCATGCATGATCTAAGTAAAAGTGAAAGGGGATGGGTTACAGATTACAGCATTCTGTATTACTTATTATAAAGGAATCTACATTCACACACTAATAATGGCTTATTTGTTTTGAATTAACTCTTCAAAACAGCTCAAGTGGTACCAGGAAGGAAATTAAGAGTTAATACCATCAGGCATCAAACAGAGCCAGTGGGAGAACTGCCAGGGTCCTGATGTCCAAAAAGGTGATACTGAGGGAGGTATTGAATATCACAGGAATGTGGCAATCACCTGACCAGAGGGACAAGTTTCAGTACTGATAACTATGTTCCTTTCTGTCTCTATAAAATGGCCAGCTTGGGATCAGATACAGTTTTTTGTTTGTTTGTTTTGTCATTTTGAGACAGGGTCTCCATGTAGCCCCAGCTAGCCTGGAACTCACTATGTAGATCAGGCTGGCCTAGAAGTCACAGAGATAACCTGCCTCTGCCTCTCAAGTGCTAGGATTAAAGGCATGCACCACCACACCCAGCTGGATACAGTTTTTTAAGGCATTAACTTTCTGTCTTCCCAGATCTGAGACTCCTGAATTCAAATTCAGTAACTCAAAGATTCAGTTTCTATCTCTCATTGACATTTGTGTAACAGGCAGCCCGAGTTCCAATATCCCAGTTACAAGAGTAGTATACAATATTTATTACAAGGCTAATTCCTACAAGCACCCAAGTGCCAAAAACAAATAATGCATTTTTAAATGAATCACAACCTGAGAAGTGTTTTATGTTAATGGAAGAAAATGACCCTTAATAAGTCTCATTGCATAAATTAACACATTTACTAACAATAGCAATATAAAATGTTATTAGTGAAAACCTAAATATGCAAACTCTTTAGCCGCTAAATTTTTTGGCAGAGTTGTCAAAATTGTCTTCCTACAATCACTCTAACATGTTATAAAAACATCTTCTTGTGCTCTGAAAGTCCGTGAAATTATTTGTTGAAAATGTCAAAGGTAAGGAAAAAGAAAATCAAGAGGATAAAGCCTAAAATTATAGGCTTTCTGAATAAGATAGTTTATAAAACAATATTGAACTGTCAGGCAGGGCATAGTGGTACAAGCCTTTAATTCCAGAACTTAGGAGGCAGAGGCAAGCAGATCTCTGTGAGATCAAGGCCAGTCTGATGTACACAGCAAGTTCTAGGCCAGCTGGGGCTACAGGGAGAAAATGTCTCAAAAACAAACAGAAAACCTAAAACCAAAAACCAAACTAAGAAAAGACCACCCCAATAACAAACAAACTGAAGTATCTTGGTGTTGGTGAGGAAAGAACAACAAACAGATGGAAAGGAAGACTAGAAAGATATTTAGAATAAAGGGGCTGGAGAGATGGCTCGGCAGTTAAGAGCACTGTCTGCTCTGGCAGAGGACCAGGGTTTGGTTCCCAGCACCCACATGGAGGCTAAAAACCTTATGTAACTCCAGTTCCATGGGATCTAATTCCCTCTTCTGGCCTCTGCAGGCACTGCATACACATGGTGCACTTGCATACATACATGTAGGTAAAACATTCATATACATAAAATAAATAAAAAATATTTTTAAAAAGGATATTTAGAACAGAGATAAATGAAGGCAGATTAGAAAAAATACTGGGGAGCTAGTAAAGCTCTAAATTTTTACTTGTAAGGCTCCAAAGAGAAGTTCAACTTTTGTTCCTATTCATTCATATAATAATAAGTTAATATTTTCAGGTTTTACAAAGGCAAACACTTACACCTGACTTCCACAAGGTGGAGAGTCCTCAAGAAAAGGTATGTGATGTGTTGATCCAGGATTACGAGGAGTGCTTGTGTGAATATTTGAAGTATCATGTGTTAATCTCTGGCTGGAGTCTTGCGGTGGTGTAGCAAAACTAGTCACAGAAGAATCATGTGATCCATTGCCTTTGCTCCCATTGCACTGCTGGTTGAGCACTGGAACTTCATTACAAAGACTATCCATTCCAATATTTAATTCTCCAAGCTTTTGAATAGACCTATAAAAGTAAATAAACTGCATTAAAATAAAAATGTAACTTGAAACATTCCTAATATATTCAAAGCTAAAAAGTTTGAAAAGATAAATATATGTACATAAATCTAGTAAAAGTTTTATTTTAAAAATAATCATTGGCCGGGCGTGGTGGCGCACGCCTTTAATCTTAGCACTCGGGAGGCAGAGGCAGGCGGATCTCTGTGAGTTCAAGGCCAGCCTGGTCTACATAGTGAGTTCCAGGCAGATGGGGCTACAGGGAGACCCTGTCTCAAAAAGACAGGAAAAAAAAAATCATCATTAGCCAGGCATGGTGGCGCATGCCTTTAGTTCCAGCACTTGGGAGGCAGAGGCAGGGGGATCCTTGTGAGTTCAAGCCCAGCCTGGTCTACATAGTGAGTTCAGGTCAGCTGGGACTATAGGGAAACCCTGTCTCAAAAAAAAATCATCATTAACTTAAGACATAACCAAGATACTAGAAGATTATCCACATTTTCTCATAGGACCACACTGTAAAGGAGACAAGGATAATGGGTATAGCTTAGCATGTGTGATGCTTTGATACAAAAACAACTTAATTTCCAAATACTGTCAATAACAGTAACACTACTACCAAATTTTAATCTAACAAAATGTTATTTTCATTTCATCTATCTTTAGTAACATCATGTCAACTAAAATCTGATGATTATGGCAGACCATAAGGGCATCCCTGCTATTCACAGCTGCATTCACTCACTCATCCTGCAGCTAGGCTTTGCCAGACTCTGCTATGGCAATGTAGAGATAAAATGAATACAAAACAATGCAACCTCAGGACTCTTCCCTCAAAATAATCTTTCTATCTGCATAACCTGATTTCTTATTCTGGGCTCAGGGATATGAAATTTCAGCACAAAGAGGAAGTCACAAGGCTCTCTTGGCCTAGCTAGTCTTGGTGGCATATACCTATATTACTACTAGGAATGCTGTGGAGGGAGAATGGGGCCAGCCTGCACTACACAGTGAAACTCAATTTTTTTTAGATCTAGAACTGACCCAGGATCACTACCTTCAGCCTAGATTCAATATGAGAAAGAATTAAGACAAGAAGTATGAAGTATTGTGCTTCACTGTGTTTTCTAATTTCCCTTTATTAAACACTGGGTACGTACATCTTTGTGTGTTTAGAGGTTTTAAAATGTGTTTTCCAGGGCCAGGCGTGGTGGCGCAAGCTGTGAGTTTCAGGCCAGTCTGGTCTACATAGTGAATTCCAGGCCAGCTGGGGCTACAGAGAGACCCTATCTCAAAAAAAAAAAAAAAAAAAAAAAAGGCCAAAACTAGCTGAACTGCCCAGAATTCTGAGACATTAGATATAGCATTTTTAAAATGCTGAAAATTTCAAACTACATGGAAAGCAGCAGTTACTGAATGTTCTTTTTATTTTTTATTTATTTTGGGGGTGGGGGGCTTTTTGAGACAGGGTTTCCCTGCAGTCCCAGCTGACCTGGAACTTGCTCTATAGACCTGGCTGGCCTTGAACTCACAGAGATCCGCCTGCTTCTGCCTCTCAAGGGCTAGGATTAAAGGTGTACACCACCACACCGGGTCTGAATGCTCTTTTTAAAAGATTTATTTCTTTTCATTTAATTTTACTTTATGTGTATGAGTGTTTGCCTGCATGTGTGTATGTGGCCAAGGAAACCAAAAGAAGGTGTCAGATCCCCTGGAACTGGAGTTATGGAGGGTTATGAGTCACCATGTGGGTGCTGGGAACTGAACCCAGGTCCTCTTTAAGAGCAGTAAGTACTCTTAACCACTGAGCCATCTCTCCAGCCCCAGCAATTACTGTATGCTTTCACCTTTAATCCCAGCACTCAGTGGGGGCAGAGGCAGGCAGATCTCTGTGAGATCAAGGCCTGGTCTACACAGGGACCTCCAGGCCCAGGACTACAGGGAGACCCTGTCTCAAAATACAAAAACAACAAAACTTCTTTTATTTTAAAAAGTGACTAGAAGACCAACCTATTAAGGAATTGTTCAGTAAGATTCTGTTGCTGATCAGGACCATCCTCTTGGTTCACACCTCCTTCAAGCAGCATCTGCTGGTATATCTGTCGCTGTTGCTCCTTCTGTTCTAAATGCTGCTGATAGCGTAATCTTTGCCTATAATATTCTTGAAATTGTTCAGTGGAATCTCGAAGCTTAAAAATATTAGAAAAACAATAATTTGAACAGACCATTATTGACTGCTTTTATATAATTTATAAATGACTGAAATTACATACAGCTAGAACAATTTAAACACAATATTGTTCTTTGAAAAATATAACAGCATTCATGTCTTAATATTCACAAATTAGGAGGGATTGGAGATGGCTCAGCAGTTAAAAGCACTGGCTGCTCTTGCAGAGGACTTGGTTCAGTTTCCAGGGAATCTAATCCCCCCTTCTGGCCTCTGTAGACACTGCACAACACAGGCGCACTTACATACATACAGGCAAAATACATAACACATTTATTTTTAAACAAATAAATAATAAAAGATATTCACATATTATCATTTACTTTGCTTTATTCCACAGTAATAGACTAAAATGGCTGGTTACTGTGGGTCCCTGACTAACTCAAACTAAACTAAAAATGCAAACTGATGGCTATAAATGGATACAGAGAATATGCATGTAGACAAAGATAGATTTGGCCCTACCTAAACAAAAATACATTTTCAAAGACTAAATTACTACTGAATAAAAATATTAACCTTGCCGGGCATGGTGGCACATGCCTTTAGTTCCAGCACTCGGAAGGCAGAGGTGGGAGGATCTCTGAGTTCAAGGCTGGCCTGGTCTACATAGTGAGTTCCAGGTCAGCTGGGGCTACAGGGAGACCCTGTCTCAAAAAATAAAAAAATAAAAAATAAAAAATAACCTTATCAAACATGATGAATTTAAGCTTGTAAATGGTCTAACAAGTTTCTACAGAAAGAAACATATATTTTAATAAGAAATGGGTTATAAATGTTCTTTCATAAGTAAGAACTGGTTAAATATAGCAATCTCAACATTCCCCATTAATCCTTCTAAAAGAATTGTATAAACCAGGCATGGTGGCCCACACCTTTAATTCCAGCACTTGGGAGGCAGAGGTAGGTAAATTTCTGTGAGTTTAAGGCCAACCTGGTCTCTATAGTGAGTTCCAGGCCAGCTGGGGCTACAGGAAGACCTGTCTCAAAAGAATTGTATAGGGGCTAGTGAGATGGCTCAATAGGTAAAGACACCAAGCCTGATGACCTGAATTTGATTCCTGGGTCCCATGCGGTATAAGGAGAGAACTGGCTCTTACAAACTGTCTTCTGACCTCCACACACACACTGAGTGGTGCACACTCATACACATACACATGCACATGCATAAAAAATAAATCAGATATAATGTAAGTTTTTAACCTTAAAAAAAAAGAGAACTAGGCTGGGCGTGGTGGTGCACGCCTTTAATCTCAGCACAGGGGATTGAGACAGGGAGACCCTGTCTCAAAAAGACCAGGGGAAAAAAAAAAAGAACTGGGGCTTTAGAGAGGGCTCGGAGGTTAAGAGCACTGGTGGTTCTTGCAGAGGACCACAATTTGGTTACCAGTACCCACATGGCGGCTGACAACCATCTGTAACTCCAGTTCCTGGGGATTCTCTGACCTCTTCGGACCTCCACAGACACTGCATGACACAGGTGCACTTATATACATGCAGACAATACACATAAAATTTTGAAAAAAGAACTGTACAACACCCAAACTCATAGAACTACGATATTTAGTGAATTTCAATATTGGCAGAAAGATCCCACAACCAAGCTAAAGTCTATTCAATTGCATAGATCATGCTACTGGGGTAACTAGAATGAATCAATCTTTGAAATTAACCAACACTTAACTAAGAATTTTGCACAGCTATTCAAAGCTCAAACTGTCATCCTCTGCAAGAACAGCAAGCACTCTTAACTACTGAGCCATCTCTCCAAGTCCCTATATGTACTTTTAATAGTAATTTTTAGAATTTCACTAATATTTCACTGAAAACAAAAGTTACTCAATTTATTAAAACCATTTAACAAACTTAAGTGTTGGTGACACACACCTGTAATCTTAGCACTTAGGAGACAGGAGGATCATGTGTTTGTTACCAGACTAATTACATAACAAAACTGTTTAAAAAAAAAAAAAGAAAATCACCTGACATGGCTCAGCAGGTAAACGTATTTGCTGGGCAAGCCTAACAATCTGAGTTTGATCCTAGGGCCCAAATAAAGGTGGAAGGAAAGAACTGACTCCACAAAGTTGTCCTCTGACCTCCACACATTTGCTATGGCACATATGCTCTCACATACATATTACACGCATGCACATACACACACACAAATGAAAAATACTAAAAATTAATAGCTGGGCACGGTGGCGCATGCCTTTAATCCTAGCACTCTGGAGGCAGAGGCAGGCAGATCTCTGTGAGATCAACACCAGCCTGGAGTATATAATGAGTTCTAGGTCAGAAAAACAAGTGATGTATGTTCTCTCTCATTTGTGGATTTTTAAAAAATATTTTATTTATTATTTTATTTTATGGGTATGAGTATTTTACTGCCTGCGTGCATGTAAGTGCATTCATGTTGTGCAATGCCTGCGGAGGTCAGAAGAGGGTGTTGGATCCCCCGGAATTGGAGTTATGGACCATTGTTGGTGCTGGGAACTGAACTCAGGGCTTCTGCAAGAGCAGGCAGTGCTCTTAACTGCTGAACCATCTCTCCAGCCCCTCCATTTGTGGATCTTAGCTCCAAATTCTTAGATGTAACTATATCCTGATACAACTACAGAAGCCAGGAAAATGGTAAGGAACCATGGGAGTAAAGGGAAGGGGGAGCTCAAGAGAGGGGGAGAGCAGGAGGCAGATGTTATCAACAGAGATATAGGGAAAATGGGGGAATACTTTTAACTGGGAAGGAATTTGGGAGGGCTATATAGGGGGAGAGAGAAGAGAGATAAATAATGCTTAGGTGGTATAAAAATCAGGGGGAAACGCCAGGCGTGGTGGTGCACGCCTGTAGTCCCAGCACTTGGGAGGCAGAGGCAGGGGGATCTCTGTAAGTTCAAGATCAGCCTGGTCTACATAGTGAGTTCCAGGACAGCTGGGCTTACAGGGAGACCTGCTTCAAAAAGACAAAAAAAAATGAGGGGGAGATGCTTCAGCAGTTTAGAACACTGGCTGTTCTTGCAGAAGACCCATGTTCAAATCCCAGCACCCACATGGCAGCTAATAACTGTCTGTAACACCAGTCTCAGGGGATCCGACAGTCTCTTCTGTCCTCTGTGGGCACTGCATGACATGGGTACACTTACTTACATGCAGGCAATACACACATACACGTAAAAAAAAAAAAATCAGGGGGAAATGTATTGGTTCAAAAGCCTACTGAAAAATACACATACAAAATATATATATATATATGAGTACATGTGTATAGCTGAAGGATAGATAACCAAAATCACAGTGACAGGCAGGAGAAACCTTCCTTCAAGTTGTTGGTCAGGGCAGTCTAAGAGACTCCCAAAATAACTCAGGCTATTGCTACAGCCTTTGATTGCCTTCCAGAACTTGAAAGTAAGACCCTATTGCTGAAGACAGGACTTTGGATACAGGACTTAGAGCAATAGAGCTGGAACTTATCTGGAAGCCTTCTCCTGAAGACTAACTCCCACAGTATCAAAAGATACTATGCAGGCTGCCAAGGGAAAAAACGAAACAGTGATTCCATCCAGTTTACAGCTACGAACAACAACAATGACCAGCCTAGCAAATGATCTCTACAGGTGCAGTAGGGGCACTTTTGTCTTGGGGGTAGTCAACAGCTGCCTAATTGGACTTAAGGCCCACCAAATGGGAGGGAACTCATGTGTGGTACTGTAAACATAGCCAAATACAGCCAGATGTGGTGGTACATGCCTTTAATCCCAGCACTCGGGAGGCAGAGGCAGGTGGATCTCTGTGAGTTCAAGGCCAGCCTGGTCTACATAGTGAGTTCCAGGACAGCTGGGGCTACAGGGAGACCCTGTCTCAAAAAAAGACCAAAAAAAAAAAAATAGCCAAATACATTTGGCTGTAGAGGTCATAGATCCTAGAGAAAAACCTACTTTTGTCACATCCCTAGAGCAATGTAATTTCTTACTATATTTTAAATATATATCTTTATATTTACAGACAAGTGTACCTCTCACCATTCAATCTCACCATTCTATCTTTTTACAACAGATAGAGACTATTACACAGTTCCACAACTGGTCAAATGCTGAGGGTAAGTGTTCGTGAGGTGCCCAGCCCTAAGTGACACATTTACAATGCAACCTCTATATGTAAGGCTCAGGGAACACAGCAGAACAGGGGGAAGACAAAATACTAATGTATGTCTCACCTCTCACTAGCAAAGATTCCTCATGCAACAGATGGTGATTAACCCAGAAAGCCACAACTGGCCAAAGTGTAGAGAATAAAAGACTCGAGAGTACTTATCCCTGAATAGGACACCTATATCAAATGTTGTATGAAATTCATAAAAATTCAGTAAAAATTATTTTAAAATAATAAAAAGTAAACATCCAATTACCACAAAGAAATAAAAATTACCACAAAGAAATAAAAATTACAAAATTACAAAATACACAATAACTAAATATAACAAATTCTTTGAAGGAAGAAAATAGGCAATAATGAAGTCTAGAATCTTTGTCGTACTTCCAAACGCTATAAAATTATTTTTACATTTTGTACAGACAAATAACTATTATTCCTTACACAGAGAATAAATCTAGAGCACATTACACAGAGTAATCACCTCATTCTTTTCTTGCTTAGCTGGTGCTGTGTTCTGTGTTCCATTTGCAGGCTCTTTTTCTGAAACTGAACTCTGGCCCGAGGTTTCACTGATAGGCCGCTGTGCCTCAACAGGTGTATCACTTCTTCCAAAAAGGTGGAAAACACAGCGATGGGAATGAAATAAAATACATTTTAGAGGAATTTTAATTATATAAAAAAATGTTTAGGCTTTAGTAAATATCAACTCTAAAGAATAGATTTCTTAATCATAGAAAAGGTTTTATTTATTTTTATTTTATGTGTATGAGTGTTTTGTCTGCATGTATGTAAGTGCACCACATGTGTGTAATACATGAAAGAAGCCAGAAGAGGACGTCAGATCCCCCTGAAACTGTAGTTACAGTTAGCTGCCATAGTAGTGCTGGGAACCAAACTGTGGTCCTCAAGAAGAGCAGCCAGTGCTCTTAACCACTTAATCATCTCTCCAATCCCCAGAACACATTTTTAAAAACAGAATGCAACTTTTAGAAGAGTTATTTGTTTGAGATAGGGTCTTGCTATGTCACTCAGTCTGGTCTCCAACTCTTAGGCTCAGGAGATTCTCCTGCTTCTGCCATCCACATAACTGGAATTACAGATATATATTGCCATGCCCAAATAGAATGAACATGTACTGGGGAGCCCTGGGTTATCATACAAAGGAAGCAGAATCTCTAAAATCAGTAGAATGTGATTTTAAGAAATGCACTTACATTCTGGCCCAAGTGCATCATAAAGTAGGTAGAGTGGATAATCTAATACTTATATTTTCTTTATGAAATATAAATAATTTTGTTATTCAAATATTTATTTTTCCCTCTCATATATCTCTATAGAATTTAAGAATTTTTAACTGGGGGGGGGGGGCTGGAGAGATGACTCAGTAGTTAAGAATACTTGCTATTCTTCCAGAGAACCCAGATTTGATTCCCAGTACCACCTAACAACCATTCATAACTCCAGGTCCAGGGGATCTGACATCTTCTTCTTGCCTCTGCAGGGCATTGCACGCATATGGTGCTCTTATATACATGCAGGCAAAACATTCATACACATGAAGTAAAACATATTTTTTTTGCCTTTTTGAGACAGGGTCTCCTTGTAGCCCCAGCTGTCCTGGAACTCACTATGTAGACCAGGCTGGCCTCGAACTCACAAAAATCTGCCTGCCTCTGCCTCCGAAGTGCTGGGACTAAAGGCATGTGCCACCACACCCGGCAAAATATTTTTTTTTTTAAAGAATTTAAAAATTTTTTAAGGGACTCTTTTGTCTATATACACTTAATACAAAAGTAAAACTCCTATCTTTCTGAATTTTTAGTATATGACCTTTTTTTTTTTGTTCTTGGTCTCCCTATAGTCCCAGCTGGCCTAGAATTCACTATGCAGACCAGGTTGGCCTTGATCTCATGAGATTTACCTGCCTCTACCTCCCAAGTGCTGAAATTAAAGGTATGCACCACCACACCCAGCTATTTATGACCTTTTTAATTTCATAATCTTGAGATCTTATATCAAGTTGTTCCTAACATTCTTCCAAAATACTAACAGTTTCATAACTACTCTGTTAAAAAGCATTAACATCATCTGCAGATGATGGATATCAGATAATTACACATATTTACCTACTGCACCATGGAAACAACTATAAAAGTTAAATGATCTTTCACTTTAAGGAATTTGATTATGGCTGGGCATGGTGGTATATGCCTTTAATCCCAGCACTCAGGAGGCAGAGGCAGTTGGATAAATCTAGGTGGTCTATACAGCAAGTACTAGGTCAGATGGGGCTACAGGGAGATCCTGTCTTGAAAAAAAATTTTTTTATGAAGTACTGACCTCTCCAGGTAGAAGTATACAAGACATACCAAAATACAGGTGTAGGAATACATGGCAGAGTTAGATGTAACTAATAAAAGAGTCATCTTCACAAAGGTGCCCTTTAGCTTGTTTTTCAATTGCGTGTGTGTGTTTGCACACGCACGTGTGCACGTGTGCGTTAGAAAAATCTGGAAAGAATTTTCATTACCAAACTGTTCTATAAATTACTAATGACTATAATAAGCTCCCTTATACATGTAACATAAAATGGAATTTATAACAGTTATTTGCTATATAGAGGTAGAATAAAATATTCATAAAATATTTCATTTAATTCTGCAATTCATATAGCATTTCCAAATGCGTTATCTCGTTTTACTTGCAGAATAACTTGTAGAATAGGTAATAACTCCCAATTTCATAGGGAAAAAACAAACTAAAACCAAAAGATTTTCCTAAAATCACATAGCTAGAAAATAGAAGTCAAGCTTGAACCCAGATCTTCAAACTCCAAATCTAGTGCCACTCCCAAGCCAAAAGAAACTTCTTTTTTTTGCGGGGGGAGGGTCTTTTTGAGACAGGGTCTCCCTGTAGCTACAGCTGGCCTGGATTCATTAGGGAGACCAGGCTGGCCTCAACTCACAGAGATCCTCTTACCTCTGCCTCTCAAGTGCTGAGACTAAAGACGCCCAGCAAGAAATTTTATTTCTAAGACCACCATATCAAACAGCCAAATTTTAAATATTTTAAATGATTTTTCTCCATTTTGAATTTGTTTCTGTTCAAATGAAAAGACATACTTAACAAAATATCATATAATCCCTAAAAACCTTGCTTTTCTGTAATAGGTCCTTGTGCTTCATGGGAACTTAACCACTACATCCCAGGGGTATGTAGCAACCAGTAAACAATCTTTTCTTTTCTTTTTCTTTTTTTTTTTTTTTTTTTTTTTGGTCTTTTTGAGACAAGGTCTTCCTGTAGCCCTAGCTGGCCTGGAACTAGCTATGTAGACCAGGTTGTCTTTGAACTCACAGAAATCTGCCTGCCTCTGCTTCCTGAGTGCTGGGATTAAAGGCCTGAAACCACCATGCCCAGTTTTTTTATGGTGTTTTTGAGACAGGGTCTTCCTGTAGCCAAAGCTGGCCTGGAACTCACTATGTAGACCAGGCTGGCCTCAAACTCACAGAGCTCTACCTGCCTCTGCCTCCCAAGTGCTGGGATTAAAGGTGTGTGCCACAACACCTTGCTCACAATCAGGTATTTTTAAAGCAGGTATCTTACAGATAATTGTTACCATAAATAGGAGTCTCTTGTATGTTTTATTTTAGACAACAGATCTAATTGAGCTTCCTAGTATTTTTAAATCACCCCTAACGTTTTTAAAAACAAGGACAAGGTGGCAAATGGAAGCCAAAACCAAGCTGGCATAGTCATTCTAATATATAATAAAGTAGATTTCAAAACCAAAATTAGTCAGAAGAGATAAAGGACACTACATATTAATAAAAGGAACAATTATCAAGATTTGACAATTTTAAATACATAATACATTAAACACAGGGGCTAATGGACATAAAAAAGTCAACTAAGTCCAGATAAAATAATAGTGGATCATCTCAATACCCTACTCTCATGTTTAAATAGGTCATCAAAACTAAAAGTCAAGGGGCTGTAGAGATGGCTCAGAGGTTAAGAGCACTGACTGCTCTTTCAGAGGACCCAGGTTCCATTCCCAGCACCCAGCACCCACATGGTGGCTAGCACCCATTCATAACTCTAGTTCCAGGGAATCTAAAGCCTTCTTCTGACCTTCGCAGGCACTCTATGATATGGGTGCACTTACACACATACAGGCAATACACTCATACATATAAAATAAAAATAATGCTTTTAAAAAACTAAAAATCAATAAAGACATATTTAACACCAAATGTACTTAGCAGATATATACAGATTATTCCATCAAAAAGATACAGAACACACATTCTTCTCAGCAGCCCATGATGGGGTCTCTAAAGTAGACCACACTCTAGGTCACAAATCAAGTCTTAGCAAATACTAAAGAATCAGAATTTTTTTAATTAAACTTTTTAAAAAATATTTTATTTACTATTTTATATGTATGAGTGTATTGCCTGCATGAATGTGAGTGCACCCACGTCATGCAATGCTGTGGAGGACAGAAGAGGGCATCAGATTCCCCTGGAACTGGAGTTAAGGACAGTTCATGGCTGCCATGTGGGTGCTGGGTATCGAACCCAGGTCCTCTGCAAGAGCAGTCAGTGCTCTTAACCTGCTGAGTCATCTCTCCAGCCCCAAGAATCAGAATTTTTAAAAAGTTGAAATAGTTTCTTGCCGGGTATGGTGGTACACACCTTTAATCCCAGCACTTGGGAGGCAGAAGCTGGTGGATCTCAGTGAGTTTGAGGCCAGCTGGGGCTACAGGGATACCCTGCCTCAAAAAGACCAAAAGGAAAAAAGTTGAAATAATTCTTATTATCAGATCATAGTGTAACAGAACTAGAAATCAAAAGCAATATATATATGTATATATATATATATATATATATAAATTACACAAATACGTGAAGACTGAACAATACAATATGACTTTTTTTTTGGTCTTTTTGAGAAAGGGTCTCCCTGTAGCCCCAGCTCTCTTGGATTCTCTATGGAAACCAGGCTGGCTGGCTTGAACTCACAGAGATCCACCTGTCTCTGACTCCCGAGTGCTGGGATTAAAGGTGTGCGCCACCACTCCCAGCTACAATATGCCTTTTTAAAAAAGTTTAATGGGACAGAGTGTCATGTAGTCCAGGGCAGGCCTCAATCTCACTATTTAGCTGAGGTTGTTGGCCTTGAACTCCTGATCTTCCAAGCCTCCACTTGCTAAATACTAGGATCACAGATGTGTGCCACTGTGCCAGGCTTAAACAGTACACCTTTGAATTATTGGTGAGTTATTGAAGACATCAGTGGGGAAACCAAAAGGTTTCTAGAATCAAATGAAAATGAAAATACAACCTACTTTGGGACACAACAGTTCTAAGAGGAAAGTTTACAGCTATGAGTGCTTATGTTAAAAAACAACAGAAAGTGCTGGGTGTGGTGGCGCACATCTTTAATCCCAGCATTCAGGAAGCAGAGGCAGGCCGATCTCTGTGAGTTCAAGGCCAGCCTGGTCCACATAGTGAGTTCCAGGACAGCTGGGGCTACAGGGATACCCTGTCTCAAAAAGACAAAAAAAAAAAAAAGACCAAAAAAAAGAAAAAAGAAAGTTTGGGTTACCCATGCCTTTAATCTCAGCACTTGGGAGGCAGAGGCAGGTGGATCTCTGTGAGTTCAAGGTCAATCCGGTATACATAGTGAGTTTCAGATCTTATCTCAAAAGTAAACAAAAACAAAAATTTTTTAAAAAGCAATAGAAGCTGGGCATGGTGATGCAGGCCTTTAATCCCAGCACTCGGGAGGCAGAGGCAGGCGGATGTCTGTGAGTTCAAGGCCAGCCTGGTCTACATAGTGAGTTTCAGGACAGATGGGGCTACAGGGAGACCCTGTCTCAAAACAAACAAAAAAAAGCAATAGAAAGATGTCAAAAATAATAACCTAATGATGCATCTCTTACAAAAACAAGAAAAACCAATTTCAGATGCAGTAAACAGCAAGAAATAATAAAGATCAGGACAGAATCCGGTGTCGGTGGCACATGTCTTTAATCCCAGCAATTGGGAGACAGAGGCAGATAGGTCTCTGTGAGGCCAGCCTGGTCTACATAGTGAACTCCAGGCCAGATGAGGCTACAGGGAGATCCTGTCTCAAAAGACCAAAAAAAAAAAAAAATCAGTGCAGAAATCAATGCACTAAGAGAATAATGCAACTAACAGAATAATTCACAGATTCCAGCCTAATTTACAGATTTGGGCCAGTAAGACAGCTCAGCAGGTCTAAGTGCTTGTTGCATAAGCCTGATGACCTAAGTTCAGTCCTCAGAACCCAAGATGGAAGGAGAGAACAGACTCCTGAAAGTTGTCCTCTGACCCAAACAAGCCTGCTGTGTGGTATGCTTGTATACGCTCATGTGCGTGCATGTGCACACACACATAAAATTAAAACTAAAAAATAATTCATAGAATCAAAGAGTTGTTTCTTTGAAAAAAATAAACTAGATTGACAAACTCCTAGCCAAATTAACTGAAAGAGAGAAAAGTAGAGATCAAAAAGGGGCAATTAGTACAGATTCTAGTGAAATTCAGAGAATCATTAGGGAATATTTTGAAAATATAAAAAACTGGAAAAGCTAAAAGGAATGAATTCTTAGATGCTTGAGAACGACCAAAATCAAATTAAGAAGATATAAGCAATTTAAGTAGATAAAACTCAGACTGGACAATCACTGTTGTTGAATTCCACCAAACGTTTATAGAAAAACTAACACCAATGCTCCTCAAACTATTCCATAAAAGAAACGGAAGCTGGCCGGGCATGGTGGCACATGCCTTTAATTCCAGCATGTGGTAAGTAGAAGCAAGGATATCTCTGTGAGTTCGACTTGGGGAACTAAGATACTTTCCTCTTTGAAAAGTGTGGAAGAATACCTCCAAGGCTGAGACTGTAGCTCAGATGGTAGAGTGCTTACCTAGCACACATAAAGCCTGGATGTGATGCTCTGCACCCCGTAAATGGGAGTGTGGTACTGTAATCCCAGCAGGAAGAAGGAGGAACAGAATTTCAGAGGCCAGCCTGGTCAACATAGTGAGTTCTAGGCTAGCTAGGGCTGTACAGTGAAAGCCTGCCTCAAAAAAGTGGGGTAGGGTGGGGAACACTACCAAACTCATCGCATTACCCTGATACCAAAACCAGGTAAGAACACAACAAAAAAGACAATTATACATCGATTTCCCTGATGAACATAGACTCAAAAATTCTCAATAAAATTCTTGCAATCAAATTCAATAACATGTTAAGAAAGTCAAACACCATAACCAAGTTGGATTTCATTCCAAAGAAAGCAAGTCTGGTTCAACATACACAACTATAGCACATAAACATATTAAAGGACAAAAATCACATGATCATCTCCATCAATGCAGAAAAGGCCTTTGACAAAGTTCAACATCCTCTCATGATAAAAGCCCTAAAGAAACCAGGAATACACCTCAACATAATGAAGGCCTTACATGATAAACGTCTATCCAACATTCTACTAAATGGAAAAAAACAGTATTTCCTCTAAATATCTGAAACAATTCTCTACTCTTACTTAATACAGTGCTCAAAGTCTTAGCTAGAGCAATAGAGAAAGAAATAAAAGGGATACAAATAGGAAGCGGGGTTAAATTGTCCTTATTTGCAGATGGATTGATCTTACACTTAGAAGACCAAACCAACACCAAAAGAAACTTTTTTTTTTTTTTTTGAGGCAGAATCTCATATACCCAAGTCTGGCTTCAGACTTGCTATGTAGCCAATAATGACTGAAGCTCTGATCCTCCTGAGTCTACCTCAGGATTATAGGATTGTACCACCATTCTTGGTTTTATGTGATAATGAGAATAAAAATCAGGGTTTCATGGGGCATGGTAGTGCACACCTTTAATCCCAGCACTCTGGAGGCAGAGGCAGGCAGGTCTCTGTTGAGTTCAAGACCAGTCTGGTCTACATAGTGAGTTCCAGGACAACTGGGGCTACAGGGAGACCCTGTCTCAAAAAGACTAAAAAAAAAAAAAAAAAAAAATTCAGGGTTTCATGCATGCTTAGGAATATAAGTTCAACCGGAGAAACTAAGACAAACTACCAACTGAGCTACATTCCTAGGCCAAGTTATACTTTTATGTTTTTGTGTCATTTATTTTTTGATAGGGGCCGTGTAAGCCCCAGCTCATCTGGAACTCACTATGTAGACCAGGCTGGCCTTGATCTCACAAAGATCCGCCTACCTCTACTGGGAATGTGCAGTCACTATGGAAATCAGAATGGAAGTTTCTCAAAAAACTGAAAATAGACCTAACCTACAAAAACTACTATACAGTGTTGGTGCATGCCTTTAATCCCAGAACTTGGGAGGCAGAGGCAGGTGGAGCTCTGTGAGTTCAAGGCCAGCTGGAGCTACAGGGAGACCCTGTCTCAAATTAAAAAAAACAAAAAACAAAAAAACACTACTGTATGATCCAGCTATACCACTCTTGAGTATATAGCCGAAGGAGTACAAGTCATACCACAGAGATACTTGAATATCCTTGTTTCTAAATAGCTGAACTATTCATAATAGTGAGAAAAGAGAACAAGCCTAGATGTATACTAACAAATGAATTTAAAAAAAATGTGGTAAAAGCTAGAGAAATAGCTCAGAGATTAAGAGCACTGGCTGTTCTTGCAGAAAACTCAGGTTCGAATCCCAGCACCCACATGGTGACTAACGACCATCCATAATTCCAGTTCCAGGGGATCCTCCCACCTCTTCTGTCCTCCATGGGCACTGTACCACATGAGTACACTAACACACATGCAGGCATAACACTCATACACATAAAATAAAAATAAATAAGAGCCAGGCATGGTGGCACATGCCTGTAGTCCCGACACTTGGGAGGCAGAAGCAGGCAGATCTCTGTGAGTTCAAGGCCAGCTTGGTCTACATAGTGAGTTCCAGGCCAGCTGGGGCTACAGGGAGACACTGTTTCAAAAAGACAAAAAAAAAGTAAATAAATAAATAAAAATAAATTTTAAGAAATTTTAAAAAAAGAAATGTGATAAGTATATACAAGATTTTATTCAGCCATAAAGAAAAATGAAGTTATGACATTTTCAGAAAATGGATGTAACTGGAAATCATTATGTTAAATGAAATAAGCCAAACTCAGAAAGATAAATACCATACTTTATCCTATACACAGAACCTAAATTTAAAATTACAATTATGGCCGGGCGTGGTGGCGCACGCCTTTAATCCCAGCACTTGGGAGGCAGAGGCAGGCAGATCTTTGTGAGTTCGAGGCCAGCCTGGTCTACATAGTGAGTTCCAGGACAGCTGGGGCTAGGGGAAGACCTGTCTCAAAAAGATAAAAAAATAAAATAAAATAAAATTACAGTTATAAGCCAGGCATGGTGGTGCATGACTTTAGTTTCAGCACTTGGGATGCAGAAGCAGATGGATCTCTGTGAGACTGAGGCCAGCCTGGTCTATACAGAAAGTTCTAGGCCAGCTGGGACTACACAAAAACCTGTCTCCAAACAACAAAATTAATTTATTAATTAAATTATAAACATTTATATATATGGTTTATCTAGGTCATCAAACTAGAAAGGAGATCATGATGAGAGGAAGGCATCTTATGGGAGGGGAGAAAAGACAAGGTAATGGAATACACATGCCTGAAAGCATAAAGAGGATTATCTGAAGGAAGAAAGGGCACCAGTCTGGGGGGCGGGGGGTAGGAAGCACAGGGAAGGACAGTGAGGAAGGGACAAATTAGACCAAAGTCTAATGACATACATGTATAAAATGGCCTGCCATAATGAAACTCATTACTTTGTAAGCTAACTTTAAAAATAAACTTAGGGATGAGGAGATGGTTCAGGGGTTAAGAGCACTTGCTGCTATTGCACAGAACCTAGGTTCAGTTCCCAGCACAGACATGATGGCTAACAACTGTCCATAACTCCAGTTCCAAGATATTTGATGCCCTTTTCTCTTTCCTTAGGAATTGTACACACAAGGTACACTTACATACATGTAAGCAAAACACCCATACATATAAAATAAAAATAGAATTTTTAAAAGCAAAACTTGAATTTTTAAAAAATGTGCTGAACATCAAGAATGTACACACACACTATAGTCAGACTACTTTGAACTTAACTGGATATCCTAATTTTTATGAGCAAATGCTTACCGTTCAGGGGATTCTTCATAGATACTGTGACAGTCTGTATTCTCAAGCATGAGACTTCTGCTGAGGTTTTGTACCCCTGGATAATGGAAGTTAGCAAATGAGTGTGACATTGGAGAAGTTTTGTTGCCAAGGTCTGAGATTCTCTTATCGTGACTGGTTAGTCCACATGTGAGGCCGTCTAATGCAGGATTCAGAGAGCGAGTCATATAGGCATCAGCTGACTGAGGTCTTCTCATTGGAGATGATGGATAGGGAGAAAGTTTGCTGATAAGAGGAGTCAAAAGATCAGCATATGCAGCTTTTGTAGGTTTCAGAAGTTTGTCAACATGAATATTAAGCATTTTCTGTTCAAATGCACAAGAAAAGACGGAAGAAGGGAGGTTCTGAAGCCAAGACAATAAACTTAGATCTAAATCATCACAACCGTTACCGCATAGGAGGTCGATGCCAAGAAGTACTTCACTTTCTGTAATTTCTTCTCCAGTTGCTTTACTCTGACAAAATTCTACGCAGCATTCATAAAGCAGGCCTTTCATTACAAGCTGAAATAAGCGATTGTTACTTGCTTTAAAACCAGCCTCACTTAGCTTCCTGTCAGCAGGGATGAATTCTGCAACCATGACACAAACCTCTTCAAAACAGTGAACTCGTGCAGTGCTGGGATTCCAGTCCTTAAATTCAGCATGATTGGTCAGACGAGGCAAAGTCAGGAGCAAACAGAGCTTGCTATAGTCATCTTTAGAGGGACAGTACTCTTCTAGAGCATGTAAACACTGCACAGCTTCTTGCATGGTAAATTCCAACTAAAAAAATATAAATGATGACTATAAAAAGAGATGAAAGGTAAATGCTCACCTTAAAAATGAAATAGAGTACAAAAGATAAATTCTGAGCCAGGCATGGTGGTGCACATGTTTAATCCCAGTACTGGGAGGAAGGGAGGGGGGATCTCTCTGAGATAGAGGCCAGCCTGGTCTCTGGTCTACATATCCAGTTCCAGGCCAGCTGGTCTCAAACAAACAAACAAAAAAAATCTGGTGCAGAAAACACACATATAATTTGTAGAACATGTAACAATTTTTAACTGAGGAACCAAAATGTTTTCAGAAAATAATTCTTTTAATTAAAAAAAAAAATTAGGGGAGATACAGGTAGAAGAAAGGACTTTCTAAACCGGGCATCAATTGCTCAGGAATTAAGGTAAAGAATCAACAAGTGGGACCTTTTTAAACTAAAAAGTTTCTGTATAGCAAAACAACCAAGGAAGTGAAGAGAAAAACTCAAAAAGTGAGAGAAAATTTTCACGAGCGACACAGCTAACAGACGTTTAACATCCAGAATATATAAAGAACTCAAAACACAAAGAATCAAGAAAGCAAGCAACCCAATTAAAAGATGGGCTAAGGATCTGAACAGAGTTCTCAAAAGAAGAAATAAAGATGGCTAAGACACATCTTAAAAGGTGTTCAACATTGTTAGTAATTATGGAAATGCAAATTAAAACCACTTTAAGATTTCAACTTTCCCCAGTCAGACTGGCTAAGATCAAGAGAACAAATGATACTAAATGCTGGAGAGGATGTGGGAAAAGGGGAACACTCATCCACTGATGCTGGGATTGCAAACTCATGCAACCCCTATGGAAAGCGGTGTGGAAAACTCTTAAAAAACTAAAAATGGCCAGGCCTGGTGGTGTGCATCTTTAATCCCAGCACTCGGGAGGCAGAGGAGAGGCAGGCGGATCTCCGTGAGTTCAAGGCCAGCCTGGTCTACGTAGTGAGTTCTAGGACAGCTGGGGCTACAGGGAGACCCTGTCTCAAAAAGACCAAAAAAAAAAAAAAATCTAAAAACGAACCTACCATATGACCCAGTTATACCACTCCTTGGCATATACCCAAAGTACTCATCCTATTGCAGAGACACTTGTACATCCATGTTTGTAGCTGCTCTTTTCACAATCGCTAAGAGATGAAAGCAACCTAAGTGTCCCTCAACTGACGAGTGGATAATGAAAATACAGTACATTTACACAATGGAATTCTACTTAGGGGTAAGGAAAGATGAAATCATGAAATTTGCAGGTAATGGATAGAACTAGAAACTGTTATACTAAGTGAAGTAACACAGACTGAGAAAAATAAACGGCATATATTCTCCCTCATGTGGATGCTAGCTCCAAATCCTTTTATGTGTGTATGTACCTAGATGCAACTGCAGGAACCAAAATAATGAAAAGGAACCAGGAAGGTAAAGTTTAAAAAAAAAAAAAAAAGAACCCGAGAGAGGAGAACAGTAGGAAACAAATGTTAGTATGGGAGACATGGATAAAAAATGGGGCTATTTTTAAATGAGATGGGAGAGGGAAGGTTATACAAGGAACCTTGGGGATTAAAGGGAAAGAAGGAGCTCAAGAGAGGTGGGACCAGGCTGGGCGTGGTGGCACACACCTTTAATCCCAACACTCAGGGAGGCAGAGGCAGGTGGATCTCTGTGAGTTCAAGGCCAGCCTGGTCTACATAGTGAATTACAGGGAACCCCTGTCTCAAAAAGATTTTTAAAAAAGAGAGGAGAGCAAGAGAGAGGTGGGACCATAGGAGACTGGTATTATTGAAGGAGAGATGGGGAAAATGGGGATACTTTAAATTGGGAAAGAGAAAGAGAGAGAGAGAGAGAGAGAGAGAATAAATAATGCTTAGCTAGTTAAAAAAAAAAAACAGAGGGAAACCTATTAGTCCAACAACATAACGACAAATTACACATACAGTATCTCTGTATGAGTCTATGTGCTTAGCTAAAGGCTACATAGCAAGAAACAGCGCCAAACAAGAGAAACCTTCAGTGAGTTGTTGGCCAGGGTGGTCCAAAGACTTCCAGAATTATACAGGCTGTTCCCACAGGCCTTGATGACCTCCCATAAGTTGAAGGTAAGGCTCTACTACTGAAGACAGAACATACTTCGGACACAGGATTTGGAGCAATAGAGCTGGAACTGACCTGAAACCACTTCCCCTGAAGGCTAAATCTCATAGCTTTGGAGAGCAATATGAAAGTGCCAAGGAAAACATCATTCAGTGGTCCAACACCAGCTTCAAGACCAAATAACCACATTAATGGCCAGCATAGAGTATGGCATTGGTGCAATAGTAGCACTTTTATCTTGGGGGCAATCAACAGCTACCTAATTGAACTAAAAGCCCACTGAACGGGAGGTGCGGTACTGTAAACATAACCAAATACACAAGACTGTCACAACCCTAGACTAATGTAATTTCTTACTATGTGCAAAATATGTATCCTTATATCTACAGACAAATCCCAATCACCACTCGTCAAAGAAACATTTTGCGCCAGTTGGAGACTATTACCAAGTACTACAAATGGTCACATGCAGACACTGTCTATGAGTTACCCAGGCCCAAGGGACACATCTACAATGCAACCTGTACACCTAAGGCACACAGAACATAGAACAGATAAAGAAGAGGACACTAATGAATCTCTCAGTTCTCATTAATGAAGCTCCCTCATGCAAAAGAGGGCCAGGAACACAGAAGGTCACAAATGGCCAAATGTAGAGATTAAGAGTCGCAGAATGCTGGTCCTTGGACAGGACTCCTACATTAAACTTCACCCACCCAGGGCTCAGAGACCACTGCAGAAGAGGGGGCGAAATATTCTAAAGCCAGGGAGGAGGTGCATGACCTTTGGAAACAGAGTCCTACAGGCTCTTGGGAGCCTACTCATATGATTCTATGGCAATAAGGTCAGCATACACAAGTCCCATGCAAACTCAGGCAGACAAAAACCCAGCACAGAACTGGGGAAATGAACAGCAGACCCCAATCTTACCTGAAGAAATATTGGCAACTGATTACTGCTAGGTGAGAAAGAGCTGACCATCCTAAAACAAGGGACTCTAGATAGGCTGACTACACCTCAGTGGATGAACTTACACTGGGGAATGTCTGGAGACACTGACTTGACACAGTGGGCCTTAACACAGAGTATTATGGGTTCCAGTGGAAGGGCTATGGGAGGGTGCTGGGAGAGACAGAGGTATAAAGATGATTAATATTGCTTGAGATATTCTCTATTAAATACACAAATTCAATAAAAACAAATTTTTTAAAAATTAGGGGGCTGCAGAGATGACTTGGGACTTTAAGAACATTAGCTACTCTTCCAAAGGACCAGGATTTAGTTTCTAGCACCCATATGACAATTAGCAACCATCCATAACTCCAGTTTCAAAGGATCTGACACCCTCTCCTGGCTTCTATGCACACTGCATACATGGGTACATATAGGCTGAACACTCATATACATAATATAAAAAAAAATCAAAAAAATTTTAATTTAGTTAATTACCAAATTAAAATTTTTACCTACAAAAGCAGCATTCTAATTCAATTCAGGTTTCAAATTATAACTTTTGAATGTTCTTTTTTTTTTTTAGTGTGGTAAGATTCAGGGTCTCTATGTAACTCACCTGGCTATGTGTAAGTTTTTAAAATATTTTATGTATATGAGTGTATTGCTTACATGTATGTAAGTGCACCTGTGTCATGCAATGCCCAAGGAGGTCACAAGAAGGCATGAGATCCCCTGGAACTGAGTTACAGACAGTTGTTAGCTGCCATGTAGGTGCTGGGAACCAGACCCAGGTCCTCTGCAAGAGGAGTCAGTGCTCTTAACCGCTGAGCCATCTCTCCAGCCCCCAAAAGTGTAATTTTTCAATTTTTATTTTAATTTTTTTTTGTCTTTTTTTGAGACAGGGTCTCCTTGTAGCCCCAGCTGTCCTAGAATTCACTATGTAGACCAGGCTGGCCTCGAACTCACAAAGATCCACCTGCCTCTGCCTCCCAAGTGCTAGGATTAAAGGCATGCGCCACCACACCTGGTTATTTATTTATTTGTGTGCGTGTGTGTGTGCATGTTCTTCTCTGGCCTCTAGAGTACACATCCACACACACATACACCATATACATAACGAATAGTTTAAAAAATTAAAAATTAAATAAAACCTTTAATCCCAGCACTTGGGAGGCAAAGGCAGGTAGACCTCTGTGAGTTTGAGGCCAAGCTGGTCTACATAGTGAGTTCCAGGCCAGTTGGGGCTACAGGGAGACCCTGTCTCAAAAAGACCAAAAAATAAAAATAAAAAAAAGTTAAGCAGGGAATGGTGGCACACGCCTTTAATCCCAGCACTCACAGAGGCAGGCGGATGTCTGTGAGTTCAAGGCCAGCCTGGTCTACATAGTGAGTTCCAGGACAGCTGGGGCTACAGGGAGACCCTTTCTCAAAAAGACCAAAAATAAATGAATGAATGAATGAATAAAAGTTAAATAAATAAATAAAATTCATTTGTTGCAGTCCTAAACTGCAAATATGATGGTATTAGAGGGGTGAGGTCTTTGGGAAGTAATGAGGTCATGAGGACAGAGCTCTCATAAATGGAGAGAGCTATCTAGCCTACTCCACACCATGTGAGGACCCACCTAGGAGGTCTCACCTATGAACCAGAGAAAAAGCCCCATATACCTGCTGGCAACATTGATCTCGAATCTCCAGCTTTCAAAACTTCGAGAAATAAATTTCTACAACCCATAAGCTACTGGCTTGACTGTTTTTTTATGGCAGTCTGAAAGGACTAAGACAGTTTATCCAATGAAAATTTACTTGGTTCAGATGTGACAATACTAATAATGAAAAAGTAACTTTTGAGGCCTGGAGAGATGACCCAGTAGTTAAATGCACTAGCTGCTCTTACAGAGGATGTGGGTTTGGATCTCAATACCCACATGGCAGCTAATATCCATAACACCAGTTCCAGAGGATCTGACACACTCTTTTAGCCTCTGTGAGCACTGCATGTATATGGTGCATTTACATGCTGGTAAAACACATACACATTAAATAAAAATTAACTAAAAATTTAAAAAGGAACTTTTGAGCCAGGCATGGTGGTACACGCCTTTAATCCCAGCACTCAGGAGACAGAGGCAAGCAGGTCTCTATGGGTTTGAGGCCAGCTTGGTCTACATAGTGAGTTCCAGGACAGCTGGGGCTACAGAGAGACCCTGTGTCAAAAAAAAAAAACACCACCACCAAAGAAAAAGAAAAGATGCAATGATGAGTGATCAAATCAGTTATCACTATCTACTTCCTAGCTCCTTAAACTGTGGGTCACAGCCTGGGAACTGAATATGGGGTTGCAAAAAAATTAGATTAATAGTGAAATGCTTCTGAATGTACAACAACCAAAAATTAACTCAAAATCAAACACACGAGTCCCAGGTGTTTCTAGCAGTACTCGCCAGTGTTCCATTGTAGGACTTCACTGCACTTGGTTCTGAACATTTAATATGAATACTCTGCACTGTGCAGGCCCTCACCCCACACAACAGCTATGAACACTGCATAAAGCAACCTCAGCTCATGTTATGTTCTGAATTGTGGTGTTTCTATTGTTTATACAAAAATAATAGAAGTTTTCTGGTCTTATTGGGATGTAACAGTTTACAGAAAACAAAGACTTTAAAATACTATCTTATTAGTATTTATTCTTCAGTATGTAAGGATAAGATTACTGATAATCTTTAGACTGTATTGTGTTATAATAGTCCATCAATTAGAAATCAATTAAGGCCGGGTGTGGTGGTGCATGCTTTAATCCCAGCACTTGGGAGCAGAGGCAGGTGGATCTCTGAGTTCAAGGTCACCTTGGTCTACATAGCAAGTAATAGACCAGCTAGGGCTACAGAGAGACCCTGTCTCAAAAAGATGGTCTATATAGCAAGTAATAGACCAGCTAGGGCTACAGAGAGACCCTGTCTCAAAAAGATGGTCTACATAGCAAGTAACAGACCAGCTAAGGCTACAGAGAGACCCTGTCTCAAAAAGACCAAAAAAAAAAGTAATCAATTAAGGTAACTCTTACAAAAAGTTCATACCTTGCTCTTGGGTGAGTCTTTCTTTCAGAGAACCTCTCTTAACCCTTAGGGCTTAAAACTTGATTTTTAAAAAATTAATTTTAATAAATCTTGACACTTTCAAAAATAGATTCTGCTTCAAAGCAATCAAATAAAAATTTATATTTTAAGGGCTGGAGAGATGGCTCAGCAGTTAAGAGCACTGACTGCTCTTGCAGAGGAGCTGGGTTTGATTCCCAGCACCCACATGGCGGCTACAAACCGTTCTTAACTCCAGTTCCAGGGGAATCTGAAGCCCTCTTCTGAGCTCCACAGCATTGCACGACATGGGTGCACTCAACTTACATGCAGGCAATACACTCATACACATAAAATAAAAAATAATAAATAAAATATTTTTTAATTTATATTTTAATATCTTTATTTTATTTTATGTGTATGCACGTATTGCCTGCATATAGGTAAGTGCACCCATGTTGTGCAATGCCCGGAGGTCAGAAGAGGCTGTCAGATCCCTTGGAACTGGAGTTATGGACAGTTGTTGGCTGCCAATGTGGGTGCTGGGATTTGAACCTGGGTCTTCTGCAAGAGCAACTAGTGTTCTTAACCACTGAGCCATCTCTCCAGCCCGAGTTACATTTAAAAAAAAAAAAAAAGTTATCCAATTAATTTTGGTTTGGGATTAAGACAAAATTTCCAACAATTTCTGATATGGCCCTAAATGCACTTTTGCCCTTTTGTACTACATACTTATGTAAAGTGGTATTGTCACCTTTAATAATTATAAAGCAAAATTATAGCCCAGAATGGTGGCGCACGCCTTTAATCCCAGCCCTCGGGAGGCAGCGGCAGGTGGATCTCTGTGAGTTCAAGGCCAACATGGTCTATGTAGTACATTTCAAGCCAGCTGGGGCTACAGGGAGACCCTGTCTCAAAAAAGACTAAAAATAAATAAGTAAAATTAAAAAAAAAATACTAACTCTGAGAAAACGTTGAAGATGTTCTACATCCTGTGTTACCTAAGATTTAATTCTTTTTGTAAAAATGAGTGAGCATCAGGAAGAGGCAGTAAGATCAAAAGTTCAAGGTTGCAGCCCAGCGGGAGGCAGAGGCAGGCAGATTCAAGGCCAGCCTGGTCTACATAGAGTTCCAGGCCACTGGGGCTACAGGGAAACTCTGTCTCAAAAGGACAAAAAAAAGAGAAAAAGTTCAAGATCATGCCTAGTTACACAAAACCAGCCTGAGCTACATGAGACCCTGTCTGTCTGTCTTTCTTATGTATGTATGTATGTATGTATGTATGTATGTATGTATGTATGTATTTCTGAGACAGGGAGGGAGGGAGGATAGAGAGTTTAGGAAAATGGATCAGTGGGTAAAGTGCATCAAGGGCCTGTGTCTGTATCCACAGAACGCAAATAAAACTGGGTGTAGTAATACGTGTTTGTAATCCCAGTGCTGGTACAGCAGGACAGGAGGTGGAGACAGGAGAATCCCAGGAAGCTCACAGCCAGCTAGCCTGGCATACAAAGAGGTGAACAATAAAGAGACTTTGTCTCAACAAAGTAGAGCCAGGACAGACACCCAAGGCTGTTCTCTGACCTTCACACACCATAGCAAGCACACACACACACACGCACATGCACACACACATATACACACATACAAACATGGAACATACACCCACCCACATGAAAAGATTTTTAAAATAATATATAAAGGGGCTGCAGAGATGGCTCAGCAGTTAAAAGTACAGTTTACTGTGTAAGAGTGAGGACTACAGTTAAGATCTCAGCACCCACGTAAAACCAAGTATGATCCCAAACATGCCTGTAACCTCAGGACTGAGTGTACAAAGAAAGGACTGCTGAGGCTTGCAGGATACGAAAAAAAAAAAAAAAAAAATCCTTCTCCAGGTTCAGCAAGAGAACTGCCTCAAAAGAATAAGGCAGAGAATGATAATAGGACATGATACACCCTCCTCCAGGTGCACACACACGAGTACACCTCAGACACACATACACACACACACAAATAATAAATTTCTTCATGATTTATTATCAGTAAATATTTCATTTGTATACCTATTATCTAGAGTCATGTAAAAATTTCTAAGGCAGGGGGCTAGAGAGATGGCTCAGCGGTTAAGAGCACTGACTGCTCTTGCAGAGGACCCAGGTTCAATTCCCAGCACCCACATGGCAGCTATGAACCATCCTTAACTCCAGATCCAGGGAATCCGAAGCCCTCTTCTGACCTCCTCAGCATTGCACAACACAGGTTCACTCACATACATGCAGGCAATACATTCATACACATAAAATAAAAATAATAAAATAAAATTAAAAAAATAAATTTCTAAGGCAAAAGGAGTCACCAAAGGAAAGACTTTAAGAAGCCTTGATCTAACTTACCTTAAAGGAGAGGAATATACTCAATTAGACAGCTATTCAGTAATCATCTTGGCTTAAATCACAGAACAGGTTTAGAAGCACTACAGATTCAAAGTACAACCTCTGCAAAAAAGCAAACCTTGCTCCTCCACCACAGCTCATAAAAACTTTGAAAACTCATGATAATATTCTTCTGTTTTAGTGAATAAAATATTCAGAACTGAAAACAAGACTAGGGCGCAAACCTTCAGGAATAAAAATCTTACATGCTGGGGCTCATCTTCTGCAGACATTGCATTGTTAACACATAAAGCTTCTAGAAACTTCTGCTTCAGGATAATATAACGAAACCTGTGAAAGACAAAACATTTTGATTAGAAAGTTGAATGATAGCAGGCATGGTAGTACATGTCTATAAACTCAGCACTCAGGAGGTAAAGTGAGAAGATCATGAGTTGAAAGCTAGCCTGGGCTACAAGGTTAAGCCCTTATCTCAAAAAGAAGGAAGAAAAAAAGAAAAAGGGAAGGAGGGAGGGAGGGAGGAGTTGGTGTTAGAGGAGGAGGGAAGGAGTAATGCTAAGGACCAGAAAAGACATCCAAGTTTCTGAAGCAAAACAGACCAAGTTTGTTTCACGCAGTGCTGTAAACCACACCTGTAACTCCGCAAGAGCAGCCAACGCTCTTATCAGCTCAGCCATCTCTCTGAGCCCCCTTAAAGATTTAAATTCAAAATTGATTCTATAAAAAAAATCTGGGTTTTATGGAAGATGTCAAATGATTTCAAATTTGAAAACAAATGTCTTTTTTTGTTCTTTGCCCCTTTTTCCTCTCTTTCTTTTTTTTTTTTCTTTGAGACAAGGTCTCATTTGCTCAGGCTGGCCTGGAAACCAAGATCCTTTTGCTTCAAGCTCCAAGTACTGAATTACAGGCATGTATCACCATACATGAATAAACTTTTTGTTGTTTTGTTTTTTCCTTGAGATTTTGCTATGCTGACCAGGTTGGCCTCAAATTCATAATCCTCCTGCCTCAGTCTAACAAGCAGCTGAGGCTACAGGTATACATATCATACCTGACATTTTTCTTCTTTTTACCTTTTTTTTGGGTCATTTTGAGACAGGGTCTCCCTGTAGCCCCAGCTGGCCTAGAACTCACTTTGTAGCTTAGTAGAGCAGGCTAGTCTTGATCTCACTGAGATTCACCTGATTCTGCCATCTGAGTGCTGGGATTAAAGGTATGTACCACCACACCTGGCTTTTCACATTTTAAAATATTTATTCTGTTAGCCTTTAATCCCAGCACTTGGGAGACAGAGGAGGGTAGATCTCTGTGTGTTTGAGGCCAGCGTGGTCTATACAGTGACTTCCAGGCTAGCTGGGGATACAGAAAAACTCTGTCTCAAAAAGATTTTTAAAAAGTCTGATATTTTTAAGAACTCTAAAGAAAAAGTGTTTCTAAGGATTGAAAAAACAAAACAACAACAACAAAAAAAAAACAGAATGGAACTTCAGTCCAGTGTTTTAGTAAAAGATGTCCAATAAAACAAAATCTTTGCCTTTAAGGTTATCTAGTAAACTGCATGAAATATGTACAGGGATAAGCAAGATGTCAAAGGAATGTAAAAATAAATCTACCAGAAAATATAGGAAGTAAAAGGAAAGGTGTAAGAACTGACTTTTAGGGCCATCCTGGTGGTACAAGCCTATAATCTGTTATTTGGGAGGCATATGGCATGAGGGCCACAAATTCAAGGCCAGCCTGAACTTAGTAATACCCTGTCTCAAAATAAAGTGTAAAGGAAGGAGGCCAGGCGTAGTGGCGCACACCTTTAATCCCAGCACTTGGAGGCAGAGGCAAGCGGATCTCTGTGAGTTCAAGACCAGCTGGTCTACATAGTGAGTTCCACAACAGCTGGGGCTACAGGGAGACCCTGTCTCAAAAGAAAAAAAAAAAAAAAAAAAAAAAAAGTAAAGGAAGGGATGGGTAGCTCCATGGTAAAGCACTTATCCAACATGTGTGTATTAGTCACTCTTCTGGTACCAACTATTGTATTAGTCACTTTTCTGTTGCTGTGATAGAAACACTGACCTGAGCAACTTATAGAAAGAAGAGTTCCAGGGGAATTACAGTCTGTCATAGCAGGGAGGCATGGTGGCTGGAGGTGGCTGGACCAGGAGCAGCAGAAAGCTAAGCTCTCACATCATCACGCAGGCACAGGAAGTAAGAGTGCAACTGGAGATCTGGAAAGGCTTAAGAACTCTCTAAGCCCACCCCCAGTGACGTGCTTCCTCCAGGATAGCCACATGTTCTAAACCCTCCCAAAACAGCGCCATCATCTGGGGTAAGATGTCCAAACACTTGGGAGACATTTTCATTCAAACCAGCACAATGTGTAAGGCCTTTGGCACTCAAAAAAAAAAAAACAAAACCAAAAACCAGAACCAAGAAAAAACCCCACCAACTTAGTAGACTATCAGAACAGGAGAAACAGTAGTCCAGATAAAGTATAAAAGCAAAGTTATCAAAAATGCTGAGTGGGTCAATCAAAATATAAGATTCAGGCCAGGTGTGGTGGCACACACCTTTAATCTCAGCACTCCACAGAAGCAGACAGATCAAGACCAGTTTGGTCTACATAATGAGTTTCAGGCTGGCCAGGGTTACATAGTGGGGACCTTATCTCAAAATATATGATTCAACTTTTATAGTGGTAAAGTAGCTTGAATCTGACTAACTTCTGCAGATAACATTAAATCTTATATAACATACACAGGCACTCACACACAGTCTGAAGACATTAGAAAACCAAAAAATGCCAGCATAGTGGCAGAGGCCTGTAGATCTAGCTGAAGCAGGAAGATTTTGAATTTGAAGATAGACTGGGCTATGTAGTAAGAACTTAACTCAAAAAAAAAAAAAAAACAGATAAAAAGGGAGGGAAGGAAGCAGGGAGGGAAGGAGGGGAAAACTACTAAAACTCTAAAACTCAGCAACAAGCCAGACATGGTGGCGCACCCCTTTGAGCCCAGCACTCCAGTCAGAGGCAGGCGGATCTCTGTGAGTTCGAGGCCAGCCTGGTCTACATAGTGAGTTCCAAGCCAGCTGGGGCTACAAAAAACAAACAAACAACAACAACAAAAAAAAAAATTCAGCAATAGAAGGAAGTCAATTCTTAGAAAACAAGAACCTTTGGGGTTAAGAACCAAAGGTATTAGAGTTTTCAGCACCCTAGTTTGATACGGCTAGAGCAGACAGAAAACAAGTAGAGATTCAGAAAAAAGAGCCACAGAAAGAAATGCACTAAAATCTAATGAATAAATTCAGGTGTCCAAACCTTTGGTTATTCCCTAAACTGTTTTTTGACACAACAGAAACTCCAATGTGCACAGAGGCAGCAATAGAAGGAAGGTTAAAGGACCAAGCAGAAGTTTCAGCAGAAATCCACTAGAGAGGAGACAAAATTTGCATTTTGAGGCTACCCAAGTTAACTATCTGCTTGAATAAAAATCAACACATAACGCTGAGATGTTTGCACATGTGTCTCTAATCTGTATGTATCTGATTATTACTAGTCATAATTGGTTGCACTCAGATCCTTG
>NW_008353126.1:2872673-2875004 GCF_000622305.1 Nannospalax galili | reverse complement strand
AAAAAAATATATATATATAAAATATCAACACTTTTCAAAGGAAGATGACAGAACTGACAGTATCAAGAATGAATGTGCTGGAAAGCTGGCTCAGCAACTAAGAGTATTGGTTGCTCTTACAGAGGACTGGGGGTTTGATTCCCAGCACCCACATGATAGCTAACAACTGTCCTAACTCCAGTTCCAGGGGATCGACGCCCTCTTCTGACTTCTGCAGGCATTACGTGACATGGGTGCACTTATATACATGCAAGTAATAACACTCATACACATAAAATAAAAATAAATAAAACTGAGCTTGATACGACTAGAAGTTCTAATCTAGAAAACAACTGATATACTAGCAAATATGCAACTACCATTTATGTTCAGAAAGCATGTGGTGGCACACGCCTTTAATCCCAGGACTTGGGAGGTAGAGGCAGATGGATCTCTGTGAGTTCCAGGCCAGCCTGGTCTACATAGTGAGTTCTAGGTCAGCTGGGGCTACAGAGAGACCCTGTCTGAAAAAAAAAAAAAAAAAAAGAAAGAAAGGAAGGAAGTTAAAGAGAAACACCACAATGAATAAACAAATAGTGTTCCAGAAAAAAATCATTAAAAAATTTTTTTGAGTCAGATCCTCATGGTGTGGCCCAGGTTCATTTGAATTATTTTTTCTGGAGAGAGGGTCTCCCTGTAACCCCAGCTGGCCTGGAATTCACTATGTAGACCAGGCTGGCCTTGAACTAACAGAGATTTGCCTGCCTCTGCCTTCTGAGAGCACTGGGATTAAAAGTGTGGGCCACCACCAACCTATGACTTGAAATTCTTTACTTAACCCAGGATGGCTTCAAACTCTTGATCTTCCTGCCTCAGCCTCCTGAGAAACTGGGGTTACAAGTGTACACTGTTGTGGGGTGCTTCACCAGAGAAGACCACTCAGACAAAGTTTTGCCAATTGAAAGTCATTGCTGGCCAGGGCTACCAAACAAGGGTGTTGGAACCCAAGTGTGTAGCCCCGAGCTATCGCTATGGTAAGTTTTTATACAGAGAAACCACAACCAGGGATGAAAAGTTTAAGTTCCCAAGATTACAGGTGCAAAGCCTCCTTAACAATTTCTATTCTATTAAGCAACAATTACTATTTTTCAGAAGCAAGCCAAGCATAACCTACAGAAGCCATAAATCTGCAGTTAGCAGTTACTCTCCAGGACACTCTGACCTGTTCCCAAAACAATTGGGGTCCAGCTGACATGTGTTCCCATACCCTGGGCCAACTGTCTGATAATTTCAGAGACTCGAGTCAGCCTAAACTTTAATGTGGCAAAGCTATGGTCAAGAAGGTGCCCTATTACATCAACATCATGCATAACTAATAAGAAAAATTTGAAACTGGAAAGTATGGTATCTGAAAATTTTTAAATCGCATGTTCATCATCAGATGCTTAAGAGAGGCATCAGTGACCACTAACTCAATAAAAACAATTCCTAAGAACACAGAACAAGGGGGCTGGAGAGATGGCTCAACAGTTAAGAGTACTTGCTGCTCCTGCAGAGGGCCCAGGTTCAATTCCCAGCACTCACATCGTGGCTAACAATTATCTATAACTCCAGTTCCAGAGGATCCGATGCCTTCTTCGGACTTCTGTGGGCCTTACATGAAACGGGCGCACCTACCTTCATGCAAGCAATATACTCATACACAGAAAATAAATAAATAAAATAATTTTAAAATACAGAAAGAAAAATTGGTTTAAAAGAGCTAAGTATGGTGGAAAATACCTATAATTCCAGCAATCAGAATGTGGAAGTCAGAGAAGTGCAAGTCCAAATCCATTCTGAGCTATATGGTAAGACTCAGGTAAGTCTTGGGGCTGGAGAGATGGCTCAGCGGTTAAGAGCACTAACTGCTCTGGCAGAGAACCCTGTTTGATTCCCAGCACCCTCGTGGTGGCTATGAACTGTCCTTAACTCCAGTTCCAGGGGAATCTAGAGCCCTCTTCTGACCTCCTCGGCATTGCACGACATGGGTGCAGGCAATACACGCATACATGTAAAATAAAAATAATAAATATTTTTTTTAAAAAGATTTGGGTAAGACTCAGAAAAAAAAATTAAATAGGGAGTAGTATGCTACAGATGTACATCAGCAGGAGCAGTGTTTGCCTAACATGCACAAAGCCCTGGATTCAATCCCCAGCATTGCATAAACTGGATTTGGTGGCACATACCTATATAAATCCAGCACTCAGGAGGTGGAGGCAAAAGGATCAGAAGTTCAAGGTCATCCTCTGCTAGTGAATTTGAGGTCAACCTGAGACATAGGAGACCTCAATTCAAAAAAAAGGAAGG
>NW_008353126.1:2862266-2872611 GCF_000622305.1 Nannospalax galili | reverse complement strand
GAAGGAAGGAAGGAAGGAAGGAAGGAAGGAAGGAAGGAAGGAAGGAGAGGGCTGTGGTGTTGTTTAGTAGCAGAGCACTTGTTAAGTATATGCGTGAGGCACTGAGTTCAATCCTCAGCATCACAAAAATAAATAAATAAATCCTTAGTCCTATGGTACAAAAGTCAATTTAGCATTATATTCCAGAAGGAAAAAAAAAAAGTAGGTGATAAATTTTGAAGAAGTTTGAAGCCACAAACTTCTCAAATTGGGGAAAAAACATAGGTCCGAAAATCTTAGCAAAGCCGGGCGTGGTGGCACAGACCTTTAATCCTAGCACTCAGGAGGCAGAGGCAGGTGGATATCTGTGAGTTCAAGGCCAGCCTGGTCTATATAGTGAGTTCCAGGTCCATATAATGAGTTCCAGGTCAGCAGGGGTTACAGAGAGACCCCATCTCAAAAAGACTTTAAAAAAAAACAAACAAACAAACAAACAAACAAAAACCTTAGCAAACCCTAAGCAGTTTTGAAATATACAAACAAAATCATCTAAGTATATCATAGTCAAAGTATTGAACAACAATGATAAATTGCAAAACTTAAAGACAACCAGGGAAAAGAGGAAGGAAGGTTGATTAGAGAGTAAGGACACAAATTACAGTTGGCTGCTCAGTGAAACAATGAAGGCAAAAGTCGATAGAAAGTCATCTTCAAAGTCCTCTACTGCTATGTGTTTGTTTGTTTGAGACAGAGTCTCCCTGTAGCCTCAGCTGGTAGCCTGGAATGCGTACAGAGACCATCCCAGGTGGCTATGGCTTTTTGCATATAGACATTATTGACCTAGATTTGCCTATCAGATTTTCAAACATTTCAAGTGTTCCAAAATTCAGTAGGACTGAGTGTGTGCTGTTTTATGGGAATGATGACTCTCATTTTAAATTTATTTATTGCTGTTTTTTTCCACTAGGCTCCTACCAATGATAAGACACTAAAACTTCAGATAAAATCCTACCTTTTTTTGTCAAATTTTTCCATACATTCCAGAGGTTGAATGAACTGAAGAACTTCATCCCATTGACCATCAAGGATCAGCTGCCTAAATAAAGAAAAACCCAGAATGCTAATGAATTCAGGTCACATTAATAGATGACAGAGCAGATGACAAAACAGACATTAAAACTTCACAAAGCTCATAAGATTAATCTCTGATTCCTCAAATATTATACCTATTCTTTCACAACAACAATTTCTCAATTTTGTATTTATGAGAACAGTAAAAATTTTTTGTTTTTCAGTCTTTTTGAGACAGATCTCCCTGTAGCCCCAGCTGGCCTGGAACTTGCTATGTAGACCAGGCTGGCCTCAACCTCACAGAGATCCCCTTGCCTGGGATTAAAGGCATGCACCACCAGGACTGGCAATAACAATACAATTTTTTAAAGGATGGGCAGAAGGACCTGAAAAAGACCGCCAATGTTTTATCCTTCAAAGAAAGAATTCTAATGACCTGTCACAATACGTGTCACAATCCTTTTATTAGGGGATATTTTAATATCAAAAAATAAGGACACAATCTCAAAGGTTAGACCTTTAAGATGAATACATTTACCTTAATAAAAAACTTACTATCCTGTAATTCTTTCCATTTTACCTCAGACCAGTAAAATTCTATCATAAATCAACAGGCTCCTAGAGAGTACTTAGGGGCCAATACTAAATCCCAGAAATATCAACATTTGAAAGACAGGGGCAAAAGAATACTGCTTCATTTCTGTTCCTAGCTAAGCTAGCTCTCAGCAAACTCCCTGAGCTAAACGATCACAACAAATATACAGGGAAGTGCAGTAAGTTAAATACACTGCAGTTTATACAATAAACCTTTGTCTTCCTTTAAATTCCTTCTTTTTCATGAGTAAGGAGCAGTCCATTTCATTGAAGAATATGCACTCCTTGTCAAAGATATTTGTTATTGTATAAAAATAGAATGTATTTCTATCCGGGAATTTGGCGTTTTCTTTTTCTATCCAATTCAAGTTGGGATATATTCAGTTTTCCACTTTGGCAAATATGTTAATTCCCTTTGCCTTGCAATTCCCCCTGTAAGAGCTGTGCCCTAGGGAAATAATCCAAGATATATTTAAAAAGTCTCATGTATTGGGCCAGGCGTGGTGGCACACACCTTTAATCCCAGCACTTGGGAGGTAGAGGCAGGCAGATCTCTGTGAGTTCAAAGCCAGCCTGGTCTACATAGTGAGTTCCAGGATAGCTGGGGCTACAGGGAGACCCTGACTCAAAAAGACCAAAAAAAAAAAAGTCTCATGTATAAAAGCTGTTCAGTAGAGCATTTCAGAAAAATTAGAAACAATGATCTAAAAAAAGGGGAACCATTAGATTAAACTGAAAATTTTTGACATATGTAATTGTAGTCACAGAGAATCCTTGAGATAATGGATAAAGCAGGACTTTAAATTACAGATACAAAATAATTGCTTTTTTTTTTTTTTTTTGGTCTTTTTGAGACAGCTTCTCCCTGTAGCCCCAGCTGACCTAGAACTCACTATGTAGACCAGGCTGGCCTTGAACTAACAGAGATCTACCAGCCTCTGCCTCCCAAGTTCTGGGATTAAAGCCATGTGCCACCATGCCCGGCGATTTCTTAGTCAAGTACTTTCACATTGATATCATACTTTAGAGTTGTGACATGAAAACATGCTAAGGAAAACAGCACCATACACTGTAAATGTTCCATTATAAAAGCATTTTTTAATTATAGTCTTTCATGATCATATATCATATATCTCTATCATATATCTATTATACATATTAATAATTAACTATAAACAATTATAATTATTAATACATAATTATTACTTAAGCCTCACAGTAAGAAAAAAATCATACCTCAGAAAAAGCATATCATCTGAAAATAGGCCATTTATGACTCCACTTTCCTTCTCAAGGGCCAGCATACTAATGTGAAGCTTCTTTGAATTCAAGAAGTCCAAAATTAACTTAATGATTTCAACCTCTTTTACATTCACTGTTTCTTCAGCCGTCATGTTGCTAACCTAGATATGAAACAGTAACAACAAAAACTTAGTCCTATTGTTTTATGTGTAAGTTTAACAGCCTAAAATTGACAGTTTCTTGCAATAATTTTTTAGTGCAGGTATTTCAAAGAGAAATTAACTATCAAAATGAAGTCATTTTTTAATGTATTGAAGTATGGCTCCAGTTCTTTAATTTTTTTATAATTTCATATATACCTTATTTACATAACCCCCACTCTATACTCTCCCCTATCCAACTCTTCCCATTCCCTCTCAACTTCACGACCTCTTCCTTGATTATTACTGTTACATATTTAATGTACTGAGTCCATTTAGTGGGGCTCTCCTTCCTGTACTGTGTATGACTGACACTGGGGATTCAGAAACCCATCAGGGAGCTTGGTCCTGGAGGAAACTAATTCTTTTCTCATCAGCCATTGATTGCCTATATCCCTCTTCATCTAGAGATAGAACCTTGTGAAATTTCCCCAGTCTACATTGGCATATCAACTGATGGAGTCATTATGCAGGTCTTGTTTGGGCCAAACTATTGTTTAGATTTCATGCATACAGCTCCTGTCATGCCTAGAATATACTATCTAGCAGCAGGTGTTCTGGTCCTCTGGCTCTTGAAATTGTTCTGCCCCCTTTCCATGATGATCCCTTATCCTTAGGTGTAGAAGTTGCTCTGTAGATGTTTCAAGCGTGGCAAGGCACCCAATGGTCCCTTATTCTCTATGCTTTGACCAGTTGTGAAACTTAACAAGAGTCTCCCTCCATCTGTTGCAAAAAGAAGCTTCATTGATGAGAGCTGAGAGCTACACTTATCAGGCTTGTCTGGAACCCAAGTTGTGCAACCCAAGGCCTGGGAGGGGAAAGCAGCAAAAACTCAGATTTTTAATTTAATTTATTTATTTATTTGTCTTTTTTGAGACAAGGTCTCCCTGTAGTCCCGGGTGGCCTAGAACTCACTCTGTAGACCAAGCTGGCCTTAAACTCACAGAGATCAGCCTGCCTCTGTCATGCAAGTGCTGGGATTAAAGGCATGTGCCACCATGCCAGCAAAAAGCTCAGATTTTTCAAAATACTTATCTGTGAGAAATACACTTTGGAGTAATGACATATTAACTGATACAAAGTCTGATTTGCTTCAAAATAATACGAGATAAGACAGCAAAAGTAAAGAGAAACCAAGACTATCATTACTGAATCAGATTGTTAGGTAAATGAGTTCATTATATAATTGTTACTCCCGTAAGTGTTTAAGTTTTTCTAAAATATGAGTCCCAAGATGGCTCAAGGAGATAAAGGTGCTTACAGCACAAGCCTGGCAACCTAAGATTGATCCCTGGAAGCCATGCAAAAGTAGATGGACAGAACCAACTCCACAAAGTTTTTTTCTGACCTCCAAATATATGCTGTAGCACACACATCCACATACATTATGCACACACATAATAAATTTTTAAAATTTATTTTTAAGTGTATGAGTGTTTTGCCTGCTTAATGCCGGAAGAGGTCAGACGCTGGTGTCAGATTCCCTGAACTGGAGTTATAGATGACTGTTAGCCACCATGTGGGTGCTGGGAATGGAATCCAGGTCCTCTGTAACAACAGCCAGTGCTCTTACCTGCTGAGCCATCTCTCCAGCCCCCATATTTTTAATTTTAAAAAGCAGAGCATTACCAGGCATGGTGGCGCACGCCTTTAATCTGCACTTGGGAGGCAGAGGCAGGCCGATCTCTGTGAGTTCAGGACCAGCCTGGTCTACATAGTGAGTTCAGACCAGCAGGTGCTACAGGGAGACCCTGTCTCAAAAAAAGACCAAAAACAAACAAACAAACTCACAATATTTCTAAAGGGTTGGCATAAGCCTGGTGTTGTAATTCTAGCACTAGAGAAGCTGAGGCAGAAGGTTCTCAAGCTTAAGGCCGATCTAGGCTATAAACCAGTAAGAAAGGAAGTAGATGGGGTGAATAATACCTCAGTGGTAGAGCACTTCATGAGGCCTAGGTTAAACAAAAGAATATTTTCTTAAATCATGAGTAACTAGGTGGGCATGGTGGTACACACCTGTAATCCCAGCTCTTGGGAAATAGAGGCAGGAGGATCAGGAGTTCAAGGTCATCCTTGGCTACCCAGTTGAGTTTGAGACCAGCTGGGCTACATAAGACCCTGTCTCAAAAATTTTTTTAAATTATTAGTAACCCTGTTTAGCAGGCATGGTGGCACATACCTTTAATCCCAACACTTGGGAGGCAGAGGCAGGCGGATCTCTGTGAGTTCAAGGCCAGTTTGGTCTACATAGTGAATTCCAGGCCAGCTGGGGCTACAGGGAGACCCTGTCTCAAAAAGATAAAAAAGACCAAAAAAAAGTAACCATGTTTAGCTATATCCTAAATACACTGTGTAAGGTATACCCTAACAATTCACAATAAACACCCCTTTGTGATACAAAACACTACTCTTATCTTTAAGAAGCTTATAGTTGGGGGCTGGGGAGATGGCTCAGCTCTGTAAGAATAAGAACCTGAGCTCAATTCCCAGCACCCATGTAAAAGTCAGGCACTGCAGCACATGCCTGTAATCCCAGCAATGGGGAGGCAGCAGGATCCCTGGAGCTTGCTGGTCAACCAGTCTAGTCACATCAGTGAGCTCCAGATTCACTGAGCCTTGTTTCAAAAAAGAAGGAGGAGTGTGATCAAGGAAGGCATTGGGTCCAACATCAACCTCTGGTCTCCACACAAAATGCATGCACACCCACGAGCACACAAACAGGAACACACACACAAAAGGGAGTTTCTAACCCAGGTGTGGTAGCACACGCCTTTAATCCCAGCAGTTGGGAGACAGAAGCAGGTGGATCTCTGTGCATTGAAGGCCAGCCTGGTCTACCTAATGAGTTCCAGGACAGCTGGGCCTACAGGGAGACCCTGTCTCAAAAAAAATAAAAAAGAAATAATTAACAAAAGACAACCTTAATTCTATACTGTGAAATTCCCAGTAGAAAAGTTTGGTATTTTAATCACTCAACTCAGAAGTTTTTATTCTTAAAAAATTCGCTATTGTAGATACAATATAGACATCACAAGTGTTTGGAAGTTTTGTCTTATCACTCTTGTCTAACCCATTACTGAAATACTGATAGTGGCCGTACTTATGGGCCTGCCCCACTATGCCTGTTCTTTGTTTGTCTGCTTGTTGCTCATTTGGTGTTTGTGTGTTGGGGAGGCAGGGCAGGAGGGAATAAGACAAGGCTATGTGCAACCAGTCTAGTCTCATACTCCTAGGTTCCAGTGGTCCTCTCAACTCAGCCCCTTGAACAGCTGGTACTTACAGGTAGGTGCCAAACTACACTTGTCTCTAATATTTTGTTAATCTTTTAAAATGAGATGTAACCCAAGCATGCTGACATATACCTATAATCTAGCATTCAGGAGCTGAGGAAGGAGAATCTCAAATTCAAGGCCTGGGGAAGAACAGGTTCAACTAATGCTAGCCAAATTAACATGAGATGCAAAGAAAAAAATAATAGACTGGGGTGGTAAGGGTACATACCTTTAATCCTAGCACTCAGGAGGCAGAAGCACATCTCTGTAAATTCAAGTCCAACCTGGTCTCCACAGTGAGTTCCAAGCCAAACCAAAAAAAAAGTCACTGAAAAAAAATGCTTCTTCAAAGACTAGAATAGGTGACTTTTGTTTTGTTTTTAAATATTTTATTATTTTATATGCGTGTGTGTATTGCCTACACATAGGTTAAGTGCACCCGTGTCATGCAATGCCCGCAGAGGACAGAAGAAGCTGTCAGATCCCCTGGAACTGGAGTTACAGATAGTTAGCTACCATGTGGGTGCTGGGATTCAAACCCAGATCTTCTGCAAGAATAGTCAGTGTTCTTAACCGCTGAGCCATTTCTCCAGCCCCGAATAGGTGACTTTTGTTTCCAATGTCTCTAAAGTTTTTTTTTTTTTCTAATGTGATTCTTTACACAACACAGTGCACTTGCATGCAGGCAATACAATCATACACATAAAAATAAAAACAATAAAATTTAAAAAAAGAAAAAATGGGATTTTGGCCCTGTGACCCAATTATTTTGCCTAAGTCAATTCTAAAAGTTGCTTAGAAAGGCTTGCCAAGTCTACGGTTTGTGTAAACAGTTATTTACTAGAAAAAATTAACAAAGGGACAACAGTAGAGTATGTACCACTAAAAATGGAAAATGAAACTGGGGGAAAAAAATCAGGGTAAGTATGCCCATATTAATGAGTTTTTAAAAAGTCACCAAATAGGGCCAGGTGCAGTGGCGCCTGCCTTTAATCCCAGTACTTGGGAGGCAGGGGTAGGTGGCTCTCTGTGAATTAGAGGCCAGCCTGATCTACATAGTGAGTTCTAGGCCAGCTAGAGCTACAGGGAGAACCTGTCTCAAAAAGACAAAAAAGAAAAGTCACCAAATAAAATTCTGTGCTTCTTACAGATTTTCTTTTGAGATGTAAATTTTTTACTTACATTAAATATCTGAACTAGTGATATAAAGAAATAGCTTCCTTGGGGCTGGAGAGATGGCTCGGCAGTTAAGAACACTGACTGCTCTTGCAGAAGACCCAGGTTCGAATCCCAGTACCCACATGGCAGCTAACAACTGTCTGTAACTCTACTTCCAGGGGATCTGATGGCCTCTTCTGTCCTCCGCCGGCATTGCATGACATGGGTGCACTTACCTACATGCAGGCAATACACTCATACACATAAAATAAAAACAATAAATAAAATATTTTTTTAAAAAAAGAAAGAGCTTTCTTTAAAAATAAGGGAGACCAGGCATGGTGGTACATACATGCCTTTAATCCCAGCACTCAGGAGGTAATTAGTCTGGTCTACATAGTAAATTCCAGGCTACTTGGGGCTACAGGGAGACCCTGTCTCAAACAAAAAAAAACAACACAAAAATCAAAACAAAACCAGAATCAAAAAAGGGGGTGGAGTGGAGTAGGGAGATAGCTGGGTGGGTAAGAGCACTTTTTAAGCAAGCATGAAGACCTGAGTTCAAATCTCCTCCCACATAAAAAGGCTGGGAATGGGGACTGGAGAGATGGCTCAGCAGTTAAGGGCACTGACTGCTCTTGCAGAGGACCCGGGTTCAATTCCCAGCACCCACATGGCGGCTACGAACCATCCTTAACTCCAGATCCAGGGAATCCGAAGCCCTCTTCTGACCTCCTCAGCATTGCAGGACACGGGTACACTCACATACATGCAGGCAATATGCATACACATAAAATAAAAATAATAAATAAAATATATATTTTTTAAAAAGGCTGTAGCACTGGGGATGTAGAAAGAGCTGGATCCTAGGAGCCCAAAGGCCAGCCAGCCTAGCCAAAATAGAGCTTCCAGTTCAGTAAGGTCCTGCCTCAAGGTAGTAAGGCATAAAGCAACTCAAAGCCAAACTCGGGCCTCTACATTCAAGCACATGGGCCCACACATCCACACACTCAGGGGCATGCAACACACATACACAGGTGCACACACAAAAATAAAAATTTAAAGTTAAATTGCTTTTACAAGAGCACAAATCCACTTTTATTTACTTTCCATTAGTTTAAATTCATAAAAGGTTCAACAGCATACAGATTCTCTCCCCAGATTACTCTGGTTTGGTTCATTTTGCCACCAGGAGTCACTGCGTTGTTTTTTGCTTCATACACTTAAGCACATTTCTTGCCTAAGTAGAATTCAGTTTCATCTCGGGCATAAACACCTTCAATTTTAAGAAGAGCTGTGTGCTCTCTGGTAACAGAGACCCAGCTTACGGCCAACAAAAGAAGCCTTGCACCACAGCCTTCCAGACAGATCTGCCTTTTAGAAGTCCTATCCCCATCAAGTCTCTACAGGCTCAGGCACCAAGATGGCAGAAAGAGCGTTTTTTTTGGGGGGGGGGAGGGGGTTGATACAGGGTCTCACTGTATAGTCCTCTGTCTCCTGAGTGCTGGGGTTAAAGGTGTGTGTCACTGTTACTCTTGACAGGATATTTCTGATTTGTACTATTGCTTTACTTTCAAATAAATTTTCCTTGCTACTATACAAAAATAAATAAGTAAATAACAAAATTTTAAAGGTAACTGGAAACCACATACAAAGTAGGTAGTATTTTAGTAACTGGATACAATTAACATCTACGAAAACTAAATTCCAGATAGGGTCTCTAATGTGGACTCTGACTGATTCTTAATGAGATAAAATTAGAAGGATGCATCAAAAGAAATAATCATTTTTAGAAATCTAAGGTTAAAATTCAATGTTAACATTAGCTAGAAAAAGAGAAATAACAGAAATAGATTTGTATACACAGAGATGAAAAAATCTCATGAAAAATATCAGTAGTTGGAAGTGGGAGCATATACCAGCAATCTCAGCACTCAAGAGGTCAAGGCAGGAGGACTGCGGAGTCTGTCAAATAAGTCCAAGGCCAACTTAGGCTACACAACAAGACAATGTCTCAAAAAAAAAAATCAGTATTAGCTTTCTAACCAAATATAGATAGATATGATTTAAATGTTCCTTTGCAATGACATTACTTACTTAAAATAAAAATTCAGAAAGAAGAAACAGGAAACTAAGAATGATTCAGAAGTCTAAGGTTGAGGAAATTAGGACATAGTCTAAATTCTATGGTCATGAAAAAAAAAGTACTTACAATTCTCATTTTTATAATTTCCCTTCAAGTTTTATGATTTGTTTCAACTCCTATTTTAACAACAAGAAGTATGTATTTGGGAGGAGGGCACTATGAAGTCTGGGATAATCAGAAATCTTGAACTTATAAGGTTAAATAGATTTGCTTTAGATCATTTACAAAAACAAAAACAAAAAAAAAATCTTTCTAACTACAAAGCCCCATTATGCCAGCTAATCACCTCACATTTGTACAGGGGTACAGCATATGTCCTTTCTTAGTGTTGACAGCTGTCTTCTAATCATCACTTATTTTAACTTACTTTCTGGAACTACAAATGATTTTTGTCCTAAAGAAACAAAGTGTGGGGGCTGGAGAGATTGCTCAGTGGCTAAGAACACTGGTTGTTCTTGCAGAAGACCTGAGTTCGAATCCCAGCACCCACATTACAGCTAACAACTGTCTGTTAATTTCAGTTCCAGGGAATCAAACAGCCTCTTCTGACCTCTGCCGGCATTGCATGATGCAGGCAATACACTCATACACATAAAATTAAAAAAAAGAAAAGTGTGAGGCCATATTACAAGCCTTAAAAACACCTATAGTTGTTAAGGTCTCTGAGAATGGCTATAATCCAA
>NW_008353126.1:2851238-2862124 GCF_000622305.1 Nannospalax galili | reverse complement strand
ATCCTAGCACTTGGGAGGCAAAGGCAGGTGGATCTCTGTGAGTTCAAGGCCAGCTTGGTCTACATAGAGAGTTCCAAGTCAGCTGGGGTTATAGGGCGTCCCTGTCTCAAAAAGACCAAGAAAAGAACGAAAAGGAAGGAAGGAAGGAAGGAAGGAAGGGAGGGAGGGAGGAGAGAGAAAAAGAAAGAAAGAGAGGGAGAGAAAGGAAGGAAGGAGAGAAAGAAAGAGGAGAGAGGAGAGAAAGAAAGGAGAAAGAGAAAGGATGGAAGAGAGAGAGAGAGGGAGAGAGAGAAAGAGAGAATGATAGTACATGCCTTTAATCCCCTTTAATCCCAGCATTTGGGAGGTAGAGGCAGGTAGATCTCTGTGAGATCAGGCAAGCCTGGTCTACTTAGTGAGTTCCAGGCCAGCTAGGGGCTACAGGGAGACCCTGTCTCAAAAACAAAGGGAAAAAAGAAAATGTGGGGGCTGAGTATGTAGCTTGTATTTCACGCAGGAAGTCCTGGCCCATATAAACCAAGTGTGGTGGTACACACCTGCAATTCCAACACTCAGCAGGTAAAGACAGGAGGATCAGAAGGTCAAAGCCAGCCTGGCCTATGAGACCATATCTCAAAAAAGAAAAAAGCGCCAGTGAGATGGCTCAATAGGTAAAGGAGTTTGCCACCAGGCCTGAAGACCTGAGTTCAATCCCTGGGATGCACATGGCAGAAGGAGGAAGCCAATTTCTTACAGGTGGTCCTTTGACCTCACATTCATGCTGTGTCACACAGACATGTATGTACACACAAATACACAGGTGCACACATATACATATACACACACAGAAAAAATAAATGAGGGGCTGGAAAGATGGCTCAGTGGTTAAGAGCATTGGCTGCTCTTGCAGAGGACCCAGATTCAATTCCTAGGACCCACATGGTAGCTAAGAACTGTCTGTAACTCCAGTTTCAGAGGAATCTGACGCCCTCTTCTGACTTCCTTGGGCATTGCATGACACGGGTGCACTTACGTGTAGGCAATACACTCAGGCACATAAAATAAAATAAATACAATATTTTAAATTTTTTAAAGGATTAAAGAATTTGTTTTCCATATTTCAAATTCACAAATATTTTAAAAATATACTTAGTTACTAAAGAACTAAAATTTTACAAGAAAAACACAAACTGTTTTTGACTCTGACTGCTCAAGTGAATCACATAACCCAGAAAAGGTAAAGAAAAAAATTTCAGCATAAACACTAAAACTTGTCGGTTTTTATATTTTCTTAAAAGTTTAGATATTCCAGGGCTGTAGAGATGGCTCAGCAGTTAAGAACACTGACTGCACTTGCAGAGGACCAGGGTTCAAGTGCCAGTACCCACATGGTGGCTAAGAAACATTCTTAACTTCAGTTCCAGGGGAATTCGACGCCCTCTTCTGACCTCTGTGGCATTGCACAACACAGATGCACCTACATGCAGGCAGGCAATACACTCATACCCAAAAAAATTTAAAAAATAAAAAATTTAGATCTTCCATCCAAGTAAATTTTTCACAAAGAGAAACAAAGGACAAAATACAAACCAGGATTAAATACAATGTAAATAAGGAGTTAAGTGGTTGTCACCTACAACACATAAACAGCATCTTTAAACCAAACTGCTCAAATGAATTCTAGTAGAAAAGTGATCAGAGAATAGAGAAGTCATATAAGTACGTCCAGCCAACCAATAAATATGTGAAAAGATGGTCAACCTCACTAGTACAAACTGAGCAGCCCTAATCCAAACCCCAAATCCAAAATGCTCCAATTCAGTTTTGGACTTAGGAACATTTTTAATTTCAGATTTTCCTCATAGGAATGCTCAACCAATAAAGCCTATGTAAATATTCTAGAACCAAAATCAAAATCAAAAAAGAAAACAAAAATCACTCCAAAATCAAAAAAAGAAAACAAAAATCACTCAAAAAATCTGAAACATTTCTAGTCCCAAACATTTTAGACAAGGGTTACTCACCCTTATCTAAAAAAGGTACCATTTATGGTCTACTAGCATTGGAAAAATTTAAAAGATCTCATAAAATAGTCCTGACAGTGTGCACTTGTAGTCCCAGCTACCTGGGAGGCTGAGGCAGGAGTGTTCACTGTAATCCCAGGAACCACGGGCCAGTTTGGGCAACATAGTAAGATTCTACTTCAAAAAACAATAGAAGAGTGGGGCCTGATGGTGCACACCTCTGATTCCAGCACCCGGGAGGCAAAAGCAGGCGAATCTCTGAAGCATAACAAAATAATATACATAAAATTTGTCTCAAAAAGACAAAAAAAAAAGAATATCAAAAGAGAAAAATGCTATGAAGTTCAGGGGTAAGACAGTTTCCCAATAAGAAAGGGTTAAAGGATTATCAGTCTTTTAATATGCAAAGAGATGAAGGGTAAAGGTACTCTTATCGTCCATCTACTATATGTAAGTCCTGCATTAAATACTTCCATGCATTATCTATATAATTCTTGTGATCTTATGATCATAATTTTATAGGTAATTACACTAACACTCAGAAGTGCAAGGTATTTGCTTCTAGAGAAAAGTACACAGCCAGGAATGAAATTGCCAAGTCTATGTAACTAAGATTCTACAGCATTTCCAATACAGTACTCCAGTTTTTACAGGGACTAAAAACAAGAGGGAATAATTAGGACTAAAGTAAGTGATTGAGCCTAATATTAAAGTTTTAAAAATTGTAATAAAAAATTATTGTTTCATTTATCTCCTATAGGAGTTAATGACCTGTCACTCATTAAGTATATCTCAGACAGAGATTCTTAAACTTTTCTACTTAAGGTCAGAAGAAAACAAACACAGCTTCAGTGAACTTTTAAGCAGGAAATTTGAAATCTCTATTTTACCTTAGAAAGTAACGAATATTACCTTTCTTTGTGCCGTTTTGTTTTATCCAAAAATGTCCCTTTATCTAATTATTCAAGTTAAATTAATGTCAACTCCATAAATGTGTGCCATGTAATGTTTCCATGTATTTGTTTCTTGGCATATTGCAGCTTATTTATGTCTTTAACTTCTTCAGTGCCAGGGATCAAGCCCAGGGCCTGTGGATACTAGACAAGTATTCTGCCTCTGACCAACATTCCCAGTCTAAAATGATGTCAATACTCTAATTTGAAAAGCATGGGTCAAAGGAGATAAAGTAAGCTACTTCTTCATTAGTCAAGAACCAATGATCCACAGTGAGGATTATCTAGTACCAAATATAACTCAAGTCAGTTATTAGCAATAGCCTTATCTGTAAGAAAGCAATACTCACCCATATACAAGAAGGAAACACTCTTTCCCCCACATCACCACAATAAAAAGAACCTCTGCCAAAAATGGGTATATACCCCAATAGTTCTCATAACTCTTTTAAGGACATTGTAATAAATACAGTCCTGATTCTAGAAACACTAAATAAATCATGCAGAACATTTTAATTATCTTTGCCAAGGTTCCCCCCTTTGAAGTGTTCGTCAACAGATGCCTTCATTTCTCTCCCCAAAGTGCTTTCAAATGAATTATTTTATTCAGCTTCACAATCAATTCTCAGACTAAAACAACAGGCATTATCCCCATTTTACAGAATAAGAAAGAGAGTCAATGATAGGATAGTTCTTCCAAGACTGTAATTACGGTAGCAAAGAGAAGTTTAAATCCAGGCAACTCTGATTTCCAGGGAACTGATTTACTAAGGAAAACTGGACAATTTTCTTTATTACTTTGAAATGTTTTTCAAACTGTAGCATATATGAAGCATATCATAGGACGTCCATTCAATAATTTACTATATTTTGCAAACCAAAGAGAGAGAGAGAGAGAGAGAGAGAGAGAGAGACTGAGCACAATTATGGACCCAGGAACATCGTTACTATTCTTGTTCTCTTATGTTAAGTTCCTATTACTGGTTTATAAAGAAAGAATAAAACTAGGAATTGGTGGGGTGGAAGATAGCACAGGTTAAAAGTCATACACACAGACACACAAGGACACACAAATCAATGACATCCAAATTCTAGGGGCTTGTGTTTTGGTTGTTTACCATACAATATTGTTACGGGTTATTTACCAGTCTTTCCCATCTACCTTCCCCTAAATCTTTTTTTTTTTTTTTTTCTTAATCCATGTCTCCCCATTCACAATACAGACCAGGGCACAGTGGCCTGGGCTGGGGTGAACATGGGGCAGGTTTGCCTCCTCTTTCCTCACAGTCAGGGTAAAAACAGCCTGTGGTAAGCACCAGGAGGCCCAATAAATCTTAATGTACAATGATTCATTACATCTTCCTTATAAATGAGACCTCCAGAATGTGCCACATAAAGGAAATGGGCTTCTAGGCGTTTCTCCTTTACAGTGAAACGTCAATGCAATACATGCCAACACTCGAGACAAAAAAAAAAAAAAATTCAACTTGGATTTTCTGTGAAAAAATATTTACAGTCTTTTAAAATCTATATGTTCATTTCTGTGCCATTAACTTTTTGAAGCATCCTATGAACTCTACAACAAAGGGAGAGAAATAAGTGTAAGGATCACAACCTGGGAATCTGGGAGGAACAAAGACTTCTCCTTTCATTATGCAGTGAGAACCAAGTTGCCAAAAAAACGCTCCCCTCAGACACCATGCGTAGTTACTAACTGCATGCCTGGGTGTGCAGGGAAAAAAATCATCAGGTCAAATACTGTCCCTGCCTACCTTCGTCCCTACCCCTTTGCCAAAGGCCTCGCCCGAGAGCCTTTTAAAGCCCCAATCTTATTCTCCCCAATACAGCCAAGAGGCTTAACCCTATGATTTCCACACCCTCCCGCGTCTTCTACGCAGGCGCCCCCGGCATAACCCGCATTCCAAATTCAGTCCCTAGCCCTGTCCCCTCATCCTCCCAAGTCCCCCCAAAGCCTGCTACCACCGGCCAGTGACATCAGAAAGGCCACACCGGGTCCCGCGGGGCGACCCCATGTTCCTAATCCAGCCACTCCCTACTCAATTGCCGGCCAAGGCGTGCCCAAAGAGGGACCCGGGCTCAGCCTTCGGTCTCGCTCATGCTCAGCTCAGCAGAGGAGCTAGAGCTGCAGCGCAGTCAGCCCGCCTCGCGCCCCTCGGCAGACGCGAGGTGGACACCCACCCTGCGCCCGCCAGAGGCGCATCCTCCAGAAACCCAGCTGACAGCCAGGGCAAGGTGTGGTCCAGAAGCGGCGGCCTGCGCAGAGGGCCTGGCAGCTCCCCGGTGCTCTCCCGGGCCTCGCCCGACACCCATCTCCCGGCAGTCACCACCCCAGACTACCCAAGACCCTCCTCCCCGCCCTGACCGCCGCCCTGGGGCCGCGGGAGCGGGGTTCCCCGGGCGGAGACAGGTGGTGCTGGGTGACCATGGCAACCCGCGGAGCGCCGCGGCCCGCCCCCGCCACCTGGAATCCACTCACCTGAGGGCTCCGAGCGGAGCGCCGGGATGAGGCGGAAGAAGACGCGGCCGGGAGACCGGCGGCCGCAGCCCTGAGCGGCCAACTCCGGGCTAGGACGCGAGCGCGAGGGCGGCGGTCTGGGCTTAGCGTCGGTCCTCCCTCCGCCGCCCGCGCGTCAGTCCATCAGTTCGTCAGCCGGTCCTTCTGGCGTCCGCCCCTATCCCGCCCTCGACGGCTCAACTCGGCAGATTGCGGTTGTCAAGCGCCGCTGGAGCCGAGCTCCAGCCGCCAGCTGCAGCCAATCGCTACGCTTCTCCGGGGCGCCTCAGGACCCCCGCGCGGGGCGGCTAGGCAGGTGCCTGCGCGGAAGTGAGCCTCTGCTGGGCGTGGCCTGGGCCTGGAGGGGCGGGACCTAGGAGGGGAGGGGCCGGGGCCCGAGAGTTAGACATCGCGAATTTAGTGGACTGTGACCTGAGGGATTGGAGGACAGCGAGTATGGCCATTGCAAGAGACGCTGGTATGCCGAATGCAGACGCATTCGATACCCTGTGTCTCGAAATAGCGTGGACAGGTCTGTCGCTTCCAAATGGAGAAGTCGTCTGTGCACTACTAGGTTTGACTCAATACTATTCCCAGTTTATTAATAAAGGTTAATGAATAAATCTTGCTTCCTTCCCCTCTTCCTTGTCTGTCTCTTTCTGATTTCTCAGTGTTTGATGTTGATCCTTCCATGAAGCGCTGTTCAGTTAACAGTGTCACCGGTTTGATTTCTTTGTTTTTTTGTTTTTTTTTGTCTACCCCTTTGTTTACTGTAGAAGCCTTACTCAGTACATTATACATGCAGTCGTATTCCCTAAATATAAAATTTTCAAGGAGTTGAATTATAGACCTTTAGGGGGAATAACCATATAGAACTAAGGAAGACGACAGTGGCACATACCTTTAGGTCCTCGTCCTCACAAAGACTGAAAGCCAGTGAGCTGAAACTCCCAAAAGTGTGAGATGGGTTAAATGGGGGTAAAGAGAATAAACATAAACATTTCTGGCCAGGTAAGGTGGCACTCAAGAGGCTAAGGCAGGAAGATCATGAGTTTAAGGCTAGCCTGCGCTCCATAAAACTCTGCCTCAAAAACATTTTGGGGTAAGTAGTTTTGTCCAATTCAAGACAAAAGGCCAGATGAATCTCAGCACTTGAGAAGTGGAGTCAGATGAGGATTTCAAGAGCATCCTTGGTTACATAGAGAGTTCAAGGCCAGCCTGGGCTACAGGAGACTGTCATATCTGTCATATGTGGTGGTAAATACTTATTTTTGTTTGTTTGAGATAGGGTCTCTCTGTAGTCCCGCTGTCCTGGAGCTCACTATGTAGACCAGGCTGGCCTTGAACTCAGAGATCCGCCTACACCTGCCAGGACTTAAGGCATGTGCCACCACACCCAGCGCTGTGGTACATACTTTTAATCCTAGCACTCCAGAGGCTGAGGTAGCATCTCAAGTCACCCTGGTCTACATAGGGAGTTCCAGACCAGCCCCAGCTGAGGTAGTGAGACCCTGTTTCAAAAGACAAAAAGGGCCATTGAGATGGTTCAGCAGGTAAAGTCATTTGCTGCCGAGACTGATGACCTGAGTTCAGTCCTTGAGACACAAATGGTGGAAGGAGAGAACAGACTCCTCTTGTAAGTTGTTCTCTGACCTCAAGTGGATGATGTGATATGTGCACACCCATGTACATACACATGCATGTAAATAAGTTAATGCAATTTTTTTAAAGGCCAAGTATGGTGGTCCGTGTCTGTAATACCAGCAGGATAAAAAGGATTGCAGGTTGGAGGCCAGCCTGAGCTCAGCTACATAGTGACACCCTGTCTCAAAAACAAAAAGATGGGGCTGGGAAGTTGCTCAGTGGGTAAAGTGTTCATGGCTACCTGTAATCCCAGAGTTTGGGAGGCAGAGACAGAGTCACGAATGCAAGCTGATTAGACTAATTGTTAAGCTCTGGGTTCAAGTGAGCTTGACTAACATCTGAATAAGGTGAAGCGCAATCAAAGAAGACATCCAGCATCAACTTCCGGCCTCCTGTGCATGCAGGTCACACTCTCGAGGAAGGAAGGAAGGAAGGAAGGAAGGAAGGAAGGAAGGAAGGAAGGAAGGAAGGAAGGAAGGAAGGAAGGAAGGAAGGAAGGAAGGAGTGGGGGTGGGGGAGAAAGGAATCCAAAAAGATAACTCAGAGCTTAAGGGAAAAGTTCTAGAAACAACATTTTTAATTTCAGGGGAAACAGAAAAGCTGACCTGCAAAATAACAATTGTCTAGTTTGACTAAATCTTAGAAGAAATTTTCATGCGAAGATCCTGCCATGGATGAAGACGCTCTAAAGTGAAACTTACAGATCAGACTATTGAGACAATGGTTTCTAAGGAATTGGAATTTCCCCAGGAATCTCCTATTGGGAAAATGGAAAAGACTGGTGCCAGCCAGAGAAGAAATTTGTCTCCAAAAAAGAGATTTCACACAGTTTTGACAACTGGTCAGAGCATCTAGGTTTCAGCAGAGACTGAGACCTAGACCAGGATTGCTTAGCTGTGCATACCTCTGGCCTTCTATTTGAACCTAAAGGTCATGTCAGAACCCTGAAGGTGGATTTGGAGGATCACTGGATCTGTTTGTTCTTCCCTTTCCAGTGTGGCCAAACTGAAGAAATCTTTCTCTGCCTTTCATTATTGCTTATCTGTTTAATTGGCCTATTGATGACAGGGCTGTCAAGACCTAGGCTCTCTTTGGGCATGGTGGTGGTGGTGGTGGTCTTTAATCTCAGCAATTGGGAGGCCAAGTCAGGCAGATCTCTGTGACTTCAAGGCCAGCCTGGTCTACATAGCCAGTAGCTATGTAGCTAGGGCTACAGGAAGACCCTGTCTCCAAAAGACCACACACACACACACACAAAAAAAGATGTAAGCTCCAATAATCCTAACAACTCTGATAACAATTATTAGGAATCTTCTCAGTCTTCATTTTTAAAATAATGCTTTATGGAATGTTTAAACTGAGAGTGAACAGATATGATATAGTCTAAAAAGAGCCTCAATTATTTTGTCAACATAGTTCATCTAAGAAATTATGCCCAAATCTTGACTCCAAACAACAGTTTCAAGAACCCACATCATTTAAATATTTAAATCTTCAGTGAGATCTAGAAAGATAGCGATCAGGAACAATCAGTTAACATTTTAGTATCTGCCAGGAGCGATCTGCTAGGGGAAACCAGAACCTGTTTTTCTGGTATGAGTTTTGCCTATGTCCTCATTTTATGCCTCATAATCTCCCTTAAGATTCTTATTAATTATTCACATTATAAAGATTAAAGGAAATAACTTGCCCAAGGTTCCAAGACTGACTTGGAGCAAGCCAATTCCAACCATTCTGACTTTTTTAAAAAATTTTATTGTTTTTATTTTATGTGTATGTGTGTATTGCCTGCATGTAGGTAAGTGCACCTGTATCGTGCAATGCCCTCGGAGGTCAGAAGAGGCTGTCAGATCCCCTGGGACTGGAATTATGGACAGTTGTTAGCTGCCATGTGGGTGCTGGGATTCAAACCCAGGTCTTCTACAAGAACAACCAGTGTTCTTAACCGCTGAGCCATCTCTCCAGCTCCCCCATTCTGACTTTTTTTAAAAAAAAAAGATTTATTTGAGGGCTGGAGAGATGGCATGGTGGTTAAGAGCACTGGCTGCTCCTGCAGAGGGCCCAGATTAGATTGACAGCACCATGAGGCAGCTAACAACTGTCCGTAACTCCAGTTCCAGAGGATCCAATGCCCTCTTCCTACCTCCATGGGCACTGCACAACATGGATGCACCTACCGATGTCCAGGCAATACACTATTACACATAAAATAAAAATAATAAATTAAAAAAATTTTTTTAAAGATGTATTTAGTTTGGGGTCTGGACAAATAGCTCAGTGGTCACAAGCACTTGCTGTTTTTCTAGAGGACCTGAGCTTGGGTCCCAGCACCCACATGGAGGCTAACAACTGTCCATAACTCCAGTTCCAGGGGATCTGACACCCTCTTCTGGCCTCTATAGGCATTGCATGCACATGGTGCACTCACATACTTGCAGGCAAGTACTCATAGACATAAAATAAATACATTTTTTAAAAGTTAAAATACTTAGCTTCATTTGTATGAGTGTTTTGGCTCCATGTATGTATGTACACCACTTGCCCATGGAGGTTGTTGAATCCATTGTGAGCTGTCATATGGGTGCTGGGAATGGAACCCAGGCAGGTCCTCTGGCAAGAGCATCAAGTACTCTTAACCACTGAGATATCTCTCTAGTCCCTTCATTCTGATTCTTAAAACTTTCTTATTTCCCCACTCCACTTCTTTGTATCTACTGGGAATTTTAGCTTTAAAAAAAATGGACCAAGCCGGGCGTGGTGGCACACACCTTTAATCCCAGCATTTGAGAGGCAGAAGCAGGTGGATCTCTGTGAGTTCAAGGCCAGCCTGGTCTATATAATGAGTTCCAGGACAGCTGGGGCTACAGGGAGATCCTGTCTCAAAAAGACCAAAAAACACTTAAACAGGTATTGGGTGTGTGAGAATATTAAAGAATTCATTTTACTTTTAATGGGGTATGATGATATGTGGGCTAATTTAAAATTTTTTTGTCAGGCCAGGCATGGTGGCACATGCCTTTAATCCCAGCACTTAGGAGGCAGAGGCAGGTGGATCTCTGTGAGTTTGAGGCCAGCTTGGTCTACATAGCAAGTTCCAGGTCAGTAATATATATTGAAATATTTATAAATAACTCAAAACATGGGGTTTGCTTTAATACTATTCCCAATGGACAAATTGGCAAAAAGTTTTGTTGAAGCTGGGGCTCATTATGCTATCTTATTATGCTATATGTATAGGCAAACTGAAGTAACTCAGGAGACAGCATCCGTGCACTCAATCAACACTGTTCAAGACAATTTTCTCTGAGAACAGAAATGTACTGAATCAGCTCTGTTCAATGTTGCACTAGCCACTATCATGGGGTTGAGTACAACTGAGAAACTGAATTTTCAATTTTATTTAATTTAAATTAAATATCCACATCTGCTTAGTGTCTACTCTAGATATTGGAAGATAGCCAGGTTGACTTACTGTTAAAACTCCAAATTAATAAACTGTGCAGGAGACTGAATGAAGCAGGAGGATCCTTGAGCTCAAGGACAGCTGGATTACATAGTGAGACCCTGTATCAAAAAATAAAAAGGAGGTCAGGTGTGGCGGTGCACACCCTTAATGCCAGCACTTGGGAGGCAGAGGCAGGCAGATCTCTGTGAAATCAAGGTTAGCTTGGTTTATATAGTGAGTTCCAGGCCAGCAAGAACTACACAGTGAGACCCTGTCTATAAATAAATAAATAAATAAATAAATAAATAAATAAATAAATAAATAAA
>NW_008353126.1:2848017-2851128 GCF_000622305.1 Nannospalax galili | reverse complement strand
CACTTACCTACATGCAGGCAATACGTGCATACACATAAAAATATAAAAATAATAAATAAAAATATTTATTAAATAAATAAATACAAGGTTTATGTGGTGCTTAAGATCAAACCCAGGGCTTTGTGCCTGATAGGTAAGCACTCTATCAAAGAGCTACATCTTCACCAGTGGTGGGCCTTGAGGCCCTGGCTGAAATACATTTCTTCCTGGCCAGTTAGGACTGTCATAACTCTTGGAATTTTCTGTATTAGGAAATGCAACAGCTCCCAGAATCTGAAGTTGTTAAGGATGGAACCCTAGAACTGCTGGCCATGTTTATAAACCATCTAGAAAGTAAAACTAAAATTAAAAGATGGAGAGAGTCTTGATTGTCTCTAAGATTTTGGGTCTAGTCAACACTGGATCCTTTCTTTCTCATGTTTCAGCTAAGTAAGGCAGTAAGTTCCTTTTTTTGTTTATACTAGTTTTACATTTTATCACTTGGAACCCCCCAAAAGTCTTGAGATCAAAAAACAAAACCAAAAAGCCCCTGAAAGTCATACACAGTGGCGCATGAACGTCATCCCAGCACTTGGCAGGTAGAAGCAGGAAGATCAGAAGTTCAAGTCATACTCAGCTACATAGTAAGTTTAAGGCTAGCCTGGGCTACATGAGACACTCTCAAAATCCTCTCCTCTATCTTGTCCCCACTCCCCCCCTCACACACACACAAAACTAAGTCTGGAGAGATGGCTCATTGGTTAAGAGTGTGTACTGCTCTTGAAGAAGACCCAAGTTAGGTTCCCAGCAACCATGTTGGTTCCTTACAACCTTGTGTAACTCCAGCTCAAGGATATGACATTCTCTTCTGGCCTCCTCAGACACATGCACTCACCCACACACAGACACGAACATACAAATGTAATTAGAACAACAACAAAAAACCACTAATGGTGAGCAGGCTCCCTGGTGCTATGGTGGTGTTTCACTAAATTTTCCCCTTCCGGCTGGAAGACCCACCCTCACTCAGACTCTACGGTCCTGACTCGGATGGACAAAACCAACATAATACATTCTATTTGGGTTTTGCATAGTAGATCTGGGAAAGAGGGTGACTTACAAAGACAGTTCCAAAAACGGCAACTACCCCATTCACGGCTGTGCTGGAAAATCCACACCCAAACAAATCCTGTGGCTTCCCAGCAGCCACACAAAATGGCAAGAGGGCAGCCTCCTGGTTTTCCCAGCTTATACATCCACAGCCCCTCCCCTTAATGGGCTTGTGTCCTTCGGCAGAGCATGGGAAGGAGGTGGGACTATTGCTTGTCATCATAAGGTTAGAGGAACTTCCAGGTCACAGTGTGATTGAGTGGGGTGCTGCTGGAGTCATGTGGTCCTTGGGAACCCCCGAGTAGCCACACCACTGCTGCCTTCTGTCCTCAACATGTTTCTCACTAGGTTGGTTGGAGTACGACAGGGGTGTGAATACTTTTCTCTGAAAGGAATAGTATGCCATTGAGGCTATCAAGTTTGGTTCTACAGTCATTGGCATCCAGACATCAGGTGTATGCCTAGCAGTGGAGAAGAGAATTACCTCCCCACTTATGGAGCCCAGCAGCACTGGGAAAATGGTAGAGATCGATGCTCATATAGGTTGTGCCATAAGTGAGCTAATTGCTGATGCTGACTTTAATTGATAAAGTCTGAGTGAAGACACAGAACCACTGGTTCACCTATAATGAGACAATGACGGTGTAGTGTGTGACCCAGGCTGTGTCCAATCTGGCTCTGCAGTTTGGAGAAGATGCAGATCCAGGTGCCATGACTCATCCCTTTGTTTGGAGGAGTCGATGAGAAAGGACCCCAGCTGTTACATATGGACCTGTGTGGGACCTTTGTACGGTGTGGTGCTTGAGCAATTGGCTCTGCTTCAGAGGGTGTCCAAAGCTCCTTGCAGGAAGTTTACCACAAGCTCACCACAGTGCAACCTGTTCACTAAGAACTGGAAGTGGTGATTAAGGACATTTAAGGACGTGCCATCCTCAGAACTTCTCGGGACAAGTTCAATTCTCCTAATTGCCCTTAAACTTCATTTCCAGCTCTTAGTTCTTAGAAAATATCCAACATATGGGGTTTTTTGTTGTTATTGTTGTTGTTGTTTATGATGTCTGTATATAACAATTCTGAAATTAAAGCCAATTTAAAATTAAATTTTTTTTAAAAAAAACCACTAACAAGTCCTTGGGTCTGGGTCATCAGCAGCATAGTAAGAAACTTAAAATGAAGATATTTGTGTCAGTGTACAAATAATGCCCCTCTGTACAAGGTAAATATAGAATGGCACCCAGTGTAATTCTTTCAGCACCAGTTACTTCCTGCCCCCTTTTCAGAATGGGGCAGGTCCTCACTACTGCCATCCTTTTAAAAAAATTATGACATTTATCTGGTGTGTGGTATGTTAAGGCACGTGCAGATATCAGAGGATAACTTGCATAAATTGGTTCTCATCTTCCACCATGTGGGTCCTGGGAATTCAGCTCAAGTTTCCAGGCTTGGTGGCAAGTTCCTTTATTGAGCCATCTTGCCAGCTCTCCATATCATTTTTTAACTTAAACTGAGGTGGCTTTTCAATTGCTTTTAAAATAAAATGATCAAGGGGCTGGAGAGATGGCTCAGGGTCATTGTTGCTCTTGCAGAGGACCTGGTTTGGTTCCCAGCACTTATTTGGCAGCTCACAACCACCTGGAAATCCAGTTCCAGAGGATGCAACACCCTTTTCTACCCTGAGGGCCTTTACATAGATGTAGGCAAAACACTCACAAGACACATAAAAATAAAGTAGCTAGGTGTGGTGGCACACACCTTTAATCTCAGCACTCAGGAGGCAGAGGCAGGAGGATCTCTACGAGTTCAAGGCCAGCCTGGTCTCCATAGCAAATCCAGGGCAGCTGGGGCTACAGGGAGACCCTGTCTCAAATAAATAAATAAATAAATAAATAAATAAATAAATAAAATTTTTAAAAAGAAAATGATCAACCCGACTATGCATTTAAATCTGTCAACTCAGGTGTAGTATAAAAATCAGATACAAAAAGGTTTTTGGCAAGATTAGCCTGGCATGGTGGTACAAGC
>NW_008353126.1:2829934-2847969 GCF_000622305.1 Nannospalax galili | reverse complement strand
TCAACCGTGACTAATAGTCAATGAATCAGAATAGGATTGCATTGTACACAAAAAAAAAAAAAAAAAAAAAAAAAAAAAAAAAAAGAGAGATTTTTGGCAAGATTAAACAGCTAGAATGATCACACTATCAGTAATGGATGAAATATTCTGGGGGAGATTATAAACCACAAACAGAAGCATTAATCTGTTTAATTCTTCATTCCTCGTATCAGTAAACAAGCAGTATTTTCCCAAGTATTAATTTATAGATGTTAAGAAGCACCAAAAGTTTCACAAACAGTATCAGTGATCTCTTTAAATGCAGTTTCAATTATTATTATAAGCTATGCACAATAATAATTTAATGCAATAGGCTAAATACACACAAGGCCTGCATATTCTGAATTACAAAAGTGGTTTGTACAGTCACATATGGTTTTAAACAAGTATATATTTCCACAATGAAAGCACTTACAAATCTGTTAATAAAAATTACCCCAAATACTTACCCTGACATCAGCTTTTTAAATATTGACATTCCAGCTACTGAAAGCATTTTAAGAAATTTTAATGTCATCTAGGAAAATGAGGTCTTCTAAAACTTAACAAATACGTTATAAGCCTAAAAAGGTTTTAAATCAGATGCACTGACAGGAAACTTTTAGGTTATATTAAAACAAAAACAAAAACAAAACCCCTTAGAAAAGAATACTAAAACAAACTATCCTTTAAGATCATTAAACATTCCTTACAAAAACTTAAGTTTTATATGCCATCACCTTAAAAGAAATAAAAATCAGCTCATTATCTTTCATAACCTCTCAGACCACTGTTGTTTAAAAACTTAGGAATACAATAAAGCACATATCTGTACTTTCGTAAACTCAAAGGATACTTAGATTTGACATATTAAGCACCTACAGTTTATAGCTTATAATGGCACAAATCTACCTAAAACCTAAACAAAACTTTACCTTTAAATGGTCAGAAGCAGATGGAACTGCATGGTCTACAATACTTATGTGTAGTCATTAAAACTCAATAAGTAATTCAAATATGGTCACACAAAGGCAGGTGATTAAGGCTCAAATATCAATCTAAAATTGAAGACATCTTTCACTACATGCCTAGGTATCAAGAAGTTACTGTAGAAGACACGGTTCTAATACATGGTTTCCACAGAAGGTAACAAAATTTCAGAAAGCACAAAAAGTGTCAAGATCCATAGTTGGCTTCATCAAAAGCTTTCCTAGCCCGTTTCAATTCTTCATTCATGGTAAGTAAGTCTTTAACTCTGGCAAACTTCCTTGGGTCCTTTCGGATCAAGAATACAATATCTTCAACTTGCACTCGACCTTGTCTTCCAATTGACATTGCCTTGTGAGTCTAATACAAAGAAACACATACATTTTTAGAAATATTATATGTTTTAATTTCCTATTAAGTGCTGGCGAATGTGAGCATTTTCTCCTCTACTTACAGCAACTCATTTGGAACTGCCTTTCTATTCCTGCACCTGTCCTTTTTCTGCTGGGTTGATTAGCAGTGCTTTTCTTTGCTTCATAGGCTTCTTTTTTAAAAAATATTAAGGACATTAAAACTACCAGTTTTGCTGATATCCCCCTTTTTTGATTTGTGATATAATCGGGGAGTTTTGTTTCATTTGGAGTTGGGGGAGTTGTCTTGTTTTTATGATAGGTTCTTTCTATGTAGCCCAGGCTGGCCTCAAACTTGCACTAATCCTCCTGCCTCTACCTCAAGTTCTGGGATTACAGGCATGCAGCACTATGCTGAGCTTTATTTTTGTTGAGAAGAGGTCTTGCTATACAGTCCATGCTTGCTTGAAAAATCAACCTCCTGCCTCTACCTTCTGAATGCTGGGTGTGCTGGGATTATAGGCATATACTATTATCTGGCAGTTTTGTTGTTTTTGTGTTGTGTTGTTTTGAGTCAAGGTCCTACTATGTAGCTCTGGATGGCTTGTAACTCATGTAGATTAGGCTGGCCTTGAACTTGAAGTGATTCTCCTGTCTCTGCCTCTCAAGTACTAGGGGTAGAGACATGAACCACTATGCCTGGTTTTGTTGTTTAATGTGATGCTGGGCTTGGGCATTGAACCCAGGGCCTCAAACATGCTAAGGACAAGCTCTACCACTAATAATGTGAATATTTTCTTTTAGCTCTGGGGATTAAACCCAGTGCCTTGCACATACGAGACAAGTATTCTACCATCAAACTATACTATCAGCCATGTCTAAGTAATTTTACTTCTTTTTTTTCAGTAAGGAAATGATCCAAAATAGAGTGAAAACTCCAAAGAACTAAACACAACCAACAAACTCAGTAATCCCATTCCTGCTAATACATCCAAAGAAGGAAAGGAGAAAATCCATAAAAATGGTCATTCAAGATGTCAGACTCAGAGGCTAGAGATGTAGCTCAGTGACAGTGTACTTGCTAAGCATTCACAGGGCCCTGGGTTCAATCACTAGTATCACAAAATAAAACACCTGCTTATACAATAAAGAAATGACTAATTAGAAAATAGTTTGGGAGCTGGAAAGATGGCTCAGTGGTTAAAAGCACTGGCTGCTCTTATAGAGGACCTGGGTTCAGTTTCCAGCATCCACATAGCAACTAACCACCAATAACTCCAGTTCCAGGGAATCTGGTACCCTCTTCTGGCCTCTGAGGCATTGCATACATGCAGGCAAACACTCATACACATAAAATACAAATAATTAAATGTTAAAAATACTTTGAACTTAGTTGGTTGAGAGTTTGTCTAGCATACATGAAGCCTTGGTTTAATCCCTGGCAGCAAATAAATTGGGCATGGTGGTATAGCCTACGATCTGAGCCTAGAGAGATGAAGGCAGAAGGAACAGAAGTTAAGGTTATCCCTGGCTACCTAGGCTGTCTCATTAAAAACAAAACAAAACAAAACAAAACAAAACCTGAAGTGGGCGTGGTGGCACAGGCCTTTAATCCCAGCACTGGGAGGCAGAGGAAGGCAGATCTCTTTAAGTTCAAGGCCAGCTTGGTCTACATACTAAGTTCCAGGTCAGCTGGGGCTACAGGGAAACTCTGTCCCAAAAGAAAAAAAAGAGGTGGGGGATAAAAATTGAATGAAATTTCTGTAGCTATTAAAATAGTGATTAGAACACAAGAAACATGTATTATACAACAATAAAATGAGCGTTACCAGGATCATAGATACACAGAACATTGTATACTTTCATTTTAATTTTTAAAAACATTTTATTTATTATTTTTATTATTTTATCTGTATGAGTGTATTGCCTGCATGTATGTGAGTCCACCCATGTTGTGCAATGCTGTGGAGGTCAGAAGAGAGCTTCAGATTCCCCTGGAACTGGAGTTAAGGACAGTTTGTAGCTGGGAATCGAACCCAGGTCCTCTGCAAGAGCAGTCAGTGCTCTTAACTGCTGAGTCATCTCTCCAGCCCCCCATTTTAATTTTTTGTGTTTTTGTTTTTCTCTTGGGAGGGGGCTCCCAGGTATGAACTGTACAAACCTTTAAAAAATATATAACATGGAAAAGAACTTATGCTGGATGAGATTATAGGCAATATTTTTTTATTTTACTCAATGATTTTATATTATGTCTTTATAACTTCAGCCGGGCGTGGTGGTGCACGCCTTCAATCCCAGCACTTGGGAGACAGGCGGATCTCTGTGAGTTCAAGGCCAGCCTGGTCTACATAGTGAGTTCTAGGACAGCTGGGGCTACAGGGAGACCCTGTCTCAAAAAGACCAAAAAAAGAAAAGAAAAGAAAACTTCAAGGCAGTGGAATACATTTATACAATCTCCATCCTAAATGACATAGAAACAAGTAACTTCTACAAAATAGACACTCAAAACCTATCCGGTTTTTTAAAAGTTTTAGTCTTATCTAAGGCTTGGCATTTCAAATCTAGTCTTCAATTAACTAAAACAAGTTACCAAAAAAATTAAAAAGGAGAAACAAAAAACTATCTTACCATCTCAGTGATGAACTCTATGACAAGATCTTCAAGAATATCTACGGACTCAGTGTAAGGATTCTGGTCATCCCCAAACCCATACATCATACACCGCACTATGAAAGAACAATCACTTTGGTTTACATGATGGATTTAACAATTTCACTAGTACCTTTCCTTACCAACTAGATAGAATTCAACCAAATTATAAACAATGGCTAGAAAAGCATAATTTTGTTGCATGTATGTCTCAAAGTATGGATTCCAGTATAAAAGAGTTAACCAGTCTTATGATCAGCTTTATTACTTAAACCCCCATAAACCGCCCCTACTGGGATTCAAACCCAGGTCCTCTGCAAGAGCAGCCAGTACTTTTTTAAATTTCATGTGTATGAAGAGTGTATTACCTGCATGTATGTAAGTGCATCTGTGTTATACAATGCCCACAGAGATTAGAAGAGGGTTTGGATCCCCTGGAACTAGAGTTATAAATGGTTCTTAGCCACCATGTGGGTGCTGGGAATTAAACCCAGGTTTTTTGTAAGAGCAGCCAGTGCTCTTAACTGCTGAGCCATCTCTCCAGCCCCAGTCAGTGCTCTTTTTAAATTCTATTTTTTTAAAAAATCTTATTTTATATGTTTTGCCTACATGTATATAAGAGCACCCATGTGTGTGATTCCTGTGGAAGCCAGAAGAGGGTGTCAGATCCTTTAGAGCCAGAATTACAGACTGTTGTGAGCTGCTATGTGGGTACTGTGAACTGATCCTAGGTCCTCTTCAAGAGCAGCCAATGGCTGCTTAAAATCTGAGCCATTTTTCCAGCCCCTGAATTCTACTTTTAATATATTTTATTTAGTATTTTTATTTCATGTGTATTAGTGTATTGCCTGCATGTATGTGAGTGCACCCATGTCATGCAATGCCATGGAGATCAGAAGAGGGCTTTGGATTCCCCTGGAACTGGAGTTAAGGACAATTTGTAGCCACCATGTGGGTGCTGGGAATCGAACCTGGGTCCTTTGCAAGAGCAGTCAGTGCTCTTAACCACTGAGCCATCTCTCCAGCCCTTGAATTCTATTTTTAAAAATTACATTTTTAAGAGATAATTTTAGATTTACAGTTGAGCTGTGGAGTTCCCATATGTCCAATATCTAGCTTCCCTTACGTAACATAAATATTCATCAAATGAAATTAACACTGGTATAAGCACCTTATTTATATTGTGCTGATTTTTCTATTTAGGTCAATTTTCTGCTCCAGATTCCTGATATTCTGCCTCAGTGCTGAAGATCAAAGCTAGGGCTTCATACACGGTAGACACATGCCCTTATACTGAGCTTCAACCCCAGGCCAGGTCCAGGTTCCATCAAAGATTCCACTTTACTTGTCATGCCTCTTTAAGTTTTTTTCTCACCACTTATGAAGAATACTGGCCAGTTATCTTGCAGATTGTTCTGCTCATGATTAGGCTGAGGTTTGCATGCTTTTATATACAATTAGAGAGGATTCCAAAAAATGCTCTCACATCAAGGGTATATGATATCAATGTATCATTGGTGATGCTAACTTTGATCATTTAGCAAAAGTGATGTTTGTTATAATTGCCCACTGTAAGCTATTTTTTAAAATTTTTATTTAATGTGTATAGTTTTTACCTGCATGTATGTAACTGTACCACATGTGCGCCTGATGCCCAAGGAGGTCAGAAGATGGCAGCAGATCCCCTGAAAGTGGAGCTAAGGACAGTCATTAGGGTGCTGGGAACTGAACCTAGGTCCTCTGGAAGAGCATTAAGTGCTCTTAACTACTGAGTCATCTCTCCAACCTATGCAAACTATTTTTGCCTTAAATATTTGAGGAAGATACTTTTTTACCAACATTTTTATGGGCATAACATTCGTTTCACTGGAAATGGGAAACATATAAGAGGTATGAATTTGGAAGTTGTGTATTTGGTAAAGGGTCAGTAAAGTCATAAAAAAAAATAACATTGGGTGCTTTGCAATTCTGTGTTGTATTAAGAGAAAGAAATTTTTTAGGGCTGGGAATGTAGCTTAGTCAGTGAAGTGCCTACCCAACATGCTTGAAGGCCTGGGTTCAATCCCCAACACTGTATAAATTAGGTGGCAGTCTTGTGATCCCAGCACTTGGGAAGTAGGAACAGGAGGATCAGAAGTTCAAAGACATCTTAGGTTACATAGTAACTTCAAGGCTAGCCTGGGCTATATGAAACCCTGTCTCAAAAAAAACAAAAACATGGGCTAGGGAGATGGCTCACCAGGTGAGAGCACCTGCTGCCAAGCTTGACCATCTGTATTTGATCTCTGGGATGTTCATGGTGAAGGAGAGAACCAACTCCCTCAAGTTGTGATTTCCATATGCATGCCATGGAATGCGCAAAGGTGGCTCTCTGTGAGAGACCAGCCTGGTCTACATAGTGAGTTCCAGGACAGCTGGGGCTACAGGGAAACCTTGTCTCAAAAAGAAAAAAAAAAAAAAAAAAAAAAGTCATTTAAAACAAAACAAAAATATTAAAAGGATTTAGAAGAGCTCTCAATCATTAAGATATACAAACATTGGCTAGGCATGGTAATACAAGCCTGTAATCCCACAACTCTGAGTTGGAAGCCACCCTGGTCTAAATAGTGAGTTCCAGGACAGCTGGCGCTGTCTCAAAAAGAATAAAAAGAGAAAAGATATATGAGCATTTTTCCAGATGTGGTGGCAAACACATGTAATCCCAGGCTAAGGTAGGAGGAGAGATGTCTCAGCAGTTAAGAGCACTGGCCACTTTTGTGTTCGGTTACCATCACCCACGTGGCAGTTAACAATCCCAGTTCCAGGGGATCCAACACCCTCTTCTGACCTCGCAGGCACTGCATGACATGGGTACACCTACCTACAAGCAGGCAATACACTCATGCACATAAAATTAAAAAAAAAAAAAATTTCTTTTTAAAGACCAAAGGGGCTGGGAGTCAGGACTAGAGAAACAGCCCAGTAGTTAACAGCGCTCACATGGTGGCTAACAACTGTCCATAACTGCAGTTCCAGGGGATCCAATGCCCTCTTCTTGTCTCCAGGGTCACTGCATACATATGGTACATTCACATACACGCAGGCAAAACACATAAACATAAAAACAAACAAACAAAAAATGCAAGATTCTAATAAGACAAAGAGAAGGCTCTGAAGATTTCAAATTTTTGTCATCACAAAAGTAAAACAATTGAAATTGAACTAAGGTCTTTGCTAACAAGCAACAGCAGCACAAGTATCACTGTGGAGCACTTTTGGTTTAGGGATCTTCATATGCCCACATAACAAGAAGTAAAACCACCTACAAATCAAGTAATTAACATCAGAAAGATGGAATAGGGAGCGTTCAGTTTAAGTGAGGAATTAAGATATGGGAAAGAGCTAGGTGTGGTAGTACACACCTTTAATCCGGACAGGCACTAAGGAGGCAGAGGCAGGTGGATCCCTGTGAGATCTAGGCCAGCCTGGTTTACATAGCAAGTTCAAGGCCAGTTGTGGTTACAGGGAGACTGTTTCAAAAAGCCTAATCCCTCCCTGCCACCCCCCTAAAAAAGATATGGGATTTAAAAAATTTTTTTAGATTTATTTTTATTTTAGGTATATGAGTGCTTTGCCTGCATGTATGTCAGTGCACTAGTGTCATCCAATGCCCAGAGCCAGAAAAAGGGTATAGGATCCTCTGGAACTGGAGTTACAGATGGGTGTTAGCTGACATATGGGTTCTGGAAACCAAACCCAGGTCCTCTGCAAGAGCAGTCAGTGCTCTTAACCAAGGAATCATCTTTCCAGCCCCATGAGAAAGGGCTTTTGTTGCTGTTTAGAGACAGGGTCTCAAACAGTCCAGTCTGGCCTCAAACTCACTATGTAGCCAAGAATAACCTAGAATTCCAAATCCTCTTCTAAGTGCTGGGATTATAGGTATGTGCTACCATGTATGACTGGAAAAGGATTTAGACACTTAAAAACTGATCTTGCAATTTCAAGAGTTTTTGGTAACCCCTGTAAATAAACTTGTCATTCATAAATCTGTGTTGCTATACCTCTCAATGGTCAGCCATGACTATATGTCAAGAACTCTGAACAGAGCACATTCTCAAGGTACCTTCCAGTTGGTATGGACTTATGAGAAGCAGAAACAGCTTTTTTTTTTCTGCTGCCAAAAAATGGCCAAACTGTCTACTGAGTATGACAGAGGACCAGAATGTTATAATCTCTGTGCTACTGGAATGCCTCACACGCCACTGCTTTCTGGCCTGTTCACAGTCTTAGTCCAACGCTTCTGCTTACAGCATTTGGGAGATGGACACAAGAGGAACAGAAGTTCATGGTCATCCTCAGCTACATAAAGCCAGTCTCAAAAAAAAAAAAAAAAGAAAGGAAAAAAGGGGACAAGGCATGTACCTCAGTTAGTAGTAAAATGCCTGTTTTTTGTTGTTGTTTTTTTGAGACAGGGTCTTCCTGTAGCCTCACCTGGCCCAGAAGTCATTGAGATCCACCTGCTTCTGCTGGGATTAAAGATGTGCTTGTTTAGCATACACAAAGCCCCAGGTTCAATCCCCAGCAAGGCATAAACCGGGAATGGCAGGACATGCCTGTAATTCTACCACCAGGGAAGTAAAGGCAGGAGGATCAGAAGTTCAGGTTCATCAGCTATATACCTCAAGCTTGAGACCAGACATTAAGACCCAGTTTAAGTTAAAAAAAAAACAAAAACAAAAAACAAGTTTTTTTCAAAAAGTGATCATAGGGCTGGAGAGATGGCTCAGTGGTTAAGAGCACTGGCTGTTCTTGCAAAAGGCCTGGGTTGGAATCCCAGCACCAACATGGTGACTGACTAACAACCATCCATAACTCCAGTCCCAGGGGATCCAAAGCCCTCTTCCATCCTCCATGGGCACTGCACAACATGAGTGCACTTACATATATGCAAGCATAAACACTCATACACATTAAAAAAATAAGTATTATGGTGGTCCATGCCTTTAATCCCAGTACTCCAGAGGAAGAGTCAGGTGGATCTCCAGGAGTTCAAGGCCAGCCTGGTCTATGTAGTGAGTTCTAGGCCATCTGGGGCTACAGGGAGACCTTGTCTCAAAAAAAAAAGACCAAAAGGTGATAATCATTTATATGTCATATATACACATAGACACACCAACTTATTAGCATACATGATTCAAAAATTAGACAATTATGGTAGACATGGTGGTACATGACTGTAATCCAGGTACCTTGCAAGCTGATTGCCTCCAAACCCACCTGGGATACATAGTGAATACCTGGACAGCCAAAGCTATATAGATGTCAAAAATTAAGCTGGCCTTGAACTCACAGAGATCCACCTGCCTCTGCCTCCCAAGTGCTGGGACCAAAGGCATGCGCCACCACGCCCGGCCAAAACCAGACAATTTTATAGGCAAGTTGGAGAATATTGTCCCTACAGGCAAACACATTCAGAACAATAAATCTGCTTTGAAAGGATATGCTCAAAAGTTTTCTCCATCTATAATAAAATTATTGTGAAATAACAACTTACATTCTTTAGAAAAAAGTCTCTTTCTTTTACCCTGTCCACCTTCTGCACCGCCTCCAATTTCTTCATTTTCCTCCTCAAACTAGAAATTTAAAAATACACACAAAAATGTCAAATGATTACATCACATTTGATATTCCACTAATTGGCCTTTTCTTTCAGTTTTTGCAGTGCAACCAACTGAACTCAGGGCCTCACAGATGCTAAGCAGGTGGTCGGCCACCTTTTTATTTTATTTTATTTTATTTTGCTATGTAGCCCAGGCTGGCCTGGAACTCAGATCTGCCTGCCTTTGTTGCCTGAATGCTGGGATTAAAGGCAGGTAACACCACATCCTGCATTTTCAATAGTGGTATCAGACTAGAAAGCAAGCAGCAAAATAATCATGAAAACTTAAGACTCAAAGGGCCGTGGAGAATTAGTACATCGCCCTGTGTTTAAGAGTTCTCATGACCATAGGTTCTGGGTTTTGTCTGTTTTAGCCACTAAGTTGTCCTACTGGTAGACAATGTTACAGCTAAAAGACTGATACTGGTTTAAAGTGTATTCTGCAGTAATCAAAACACATACTGAACTCCTGTTAATACAGCACTAAAAACTTCCTTAAGTGAACCTAACCCCATTTTAGGACAAGAAAACCGATGCTCAAAGTTCAGTAAGTTGCTCAGAGAAAAGAGAATTTGAATTTCAGGCTTCCTGATCCCCAGTCACGGTTCCTTCACCGCCTTCACAATGAGTCTGGTTTTGTGAGAAGTTGGACCGCTGCTTCGTGTCAGCAGTATAAGCTCTGCCTCTGGTGATCTGTGGGTGTCTGGCAGGTCCAGATCAAACGCAGACCCCTTCCTGCTGGTGATGCCCAACATCCCCGCACTCTCCGCGGAACCCCCCTAAGGAAATCACCCGGCTGCAGATTTGGCCTCCGCACTGGGCCTGCGGGGGTGAGGCAGGCAGGGGGACAGGCGCGCGCACTCACGGTGGGGTCTTCTTCCTCATCTGCCATCCTTCTAAACCAGCAGCCTGCCCAGCCAAGCGCCCACTGCTTCCCACAAGCCGGCTTTACTACTTCCATGCGTCACTTCCCGTAAGGGGTGGGCGGGACCGGAAGGGCGGAGGTGTGGGGCTGCACCTGCGCGGGTGGCTTCCCAGTCTCTACCCGTGCTTCGCGGAGGTGGACTGGAACCAGGATTAAAAACAATCTAAAACCGGGCGTGGTGGCGCCGGCCTTTCAATCCAGCACTCGGGAGGTTGAGTTGGAGAATATCCTGGGCCACGTGAAACTGCGGCTCTAAAAACAACAACAAATATATATATATATATTTTTGTGTGTGTGTGTCTTTTTGAGACAGGGTCTCCCTGTAGCTCCAGCTGTCGTGGAACTCACTATGTAGACCAGGCTGGCCTTGACCTCACAAAGATCCGCCTGCCTCTGCCTCCCAAGTGCTGGGATTGACCTGCGCCACCACGCCCGGCCCCCAAAATAATTATTTTTTAGTTACATAGGAGGGACTGGAGAGAAGGCTCAGACTCTAGAGTTCTGTTCCCTAAAGAGAGTAAGACCATATAAGCCGTTTCAATGATTTGCAGTTCCACTAATGGGAAAGCATCGTAGTTTTTTTGTTTGTTTCTTTTGTTGTTGTTTTGGTCTTTTTGGGACAGGTCTCCCTGCAGCCCCAGCTGTCCTGGAACTCATAGTGTAAACCAGGCTGGCCTCTAACTCACAGAGATACAGCTGCCTTTGCCTCCTGAGTGCTGGGATTAAAGGCGTGCACCACCACGATCGGCTCACTTGTAGTTCTAAAGGAATTTAGGTTGAGAGGATTTAGAATTTTCTTGGGTAAACCTTTTGGTCAGAACAGTGACGGGAGTGGGGAGGTGGGGGAGGTGTCACGACACAGGACACCACGGACGATGACTTTAGAAGGTTGGAGCTAGACATTTAAAGTGACCTACAATTTAAGACAATCCCTCACAACAAAAAACTGCCCAGTAAAGTGCACAATGTCTTGGTCTACTGAACAGCCAGCCAGTAAAAAAGGTAATTATCTGAGACTAGAACTTATCCTTGTTCACATAAGCATAAAGCACTTTTTCAGCACTTTACATATGCTTTGAAACTTGGGGCTGGGTGGGGCTCATATAGCCTAGGCTGGCCTCAAACTCACTATGTTGCTAACCTTGAATTCCTGATCCTTCTGCTTCTATCCAACACTGGTCGGCTATATGTTTCAAATTATGGTAGTAATAGGCAGATGCATTTAGGAATTTTTTCCCTCTGTAAAAACTATGCCAAAACTTAGTGACTTAAAACAAACATTTAAGCTGGGCGCACTGGCACCCGCTTTTAATCCTCTGGGAGGCAGAGGCAGGCTGATCTCTGAGTACAAGGCCAGCCTGGTCTATATAGTGAGTTCCAGGCCAGCTGGGGCTACTGGGAGACCCTGTCTCAAAAAAGACCAAAAAAACAAACAAAACCCCAAACATGTAAGGGCTGGAAAGACAGCTCCGCGATTCAGAGCACTCTCAAAGGACCTTTGTTCAGTTCCCAGCATACACATGGAAGCTAACAGGTATCCTGAACTTCAATTCCAGGGGATCCCACACCCTCTTCTGGCCCCTATGGGGACTGGAGTTACAGAGTTGTTAGCGGCCATGTGCATGCTGGGATACGAACCGAAGTCTTCTGCAAGAACAACCAGTTCTTAATCTCTGAGCCGTCTCGCCAGCCCCCAGAAAGTATATTTTTAAATATTTAAAGTTGAGCATGGTGATAACGTGCTTGCAGCCAGGAGGCAGAGGCAAGAGGCTCACCAGGCGTTCTAGGCCGCAGCTAGGGCTCCATAGCAAGACTATCTCAGAAAAGTAAACAAAACAAAAATTTGTATCACAGCATTTGTTGGTTAGGAATCTGGGTTCAATTTTGGATCTTTCTAGCTCAAGTTCACTCATGCTACACTTGGATGTTGGCTGGCCTTGCAATCACATCTGAAGTGTTGACAGAGGAAGATCCACTTCCAGAATCACTTATGTAGCTGTCAGCAGTATTTGGCTCCTTCAGGTTGTAGGTCTAAGGGTCTCTGTTGTTTGCTGTGGCTTGCCCAGAGGCCTCCCATGGTTCTTCACCATGCGGTTCTTCCATGGGGCACCAACAACATGGAAGTTGTTGACAAGTAAGGGAACCCAAAAGGATACCCAGAAGAAAGATGCCGTGTTCTTTTTTTGACTAACTTGGTAAGTGCCATCCTACCATGTTCTTTTTTTGAACCTAATTGGGAAGTGCCATCCCATGTTCTGTTCAGTGCCTGCCCTGTTCTGTTCAGTAGGGGTAAATCAAGTGCAGCCAACATACAAGAAGAGGGGATTACATAAGGTCAAAAACCTCAGAAGGAAAAATCACTGGAGGCTAATCAGAGGCCACGTACCCATTAGATTATATTATCTGTGGATTTCATTGCATAATAATGAAGGAAATGGAAATATTTGTTATTAAGACAGACCATTGTAGGAGAGAGGCCAGGAGAGAGTAATGGGGTGTGTGTGTGTGTGTGTGTGTGTGTGTGTGTGTGTGTTTAACCATATGTTCAAAGTACATGATATGCTTGCATAACAATGTTAATGCTAAAAAAATCACTTTGTACAAGTGAATATACACTATAAACTGAAGTTCCATTAAAAAAGAAAAAAGAAAAGCTGTTCCTGTGTTAAAGATTCTACAAGGCCAACTAATTGAACTTCATGATTGTGGAGTTAAAACACTACAGACCAAAGCCAAAGTATCTTGGGCTATATTTAATCTCTTTGACTTAAGACGCTGCACTTTTTTGAGACAGGGTCTCTCATATATATACCAGGCTGGCCTCAAACTGGCTATATAGCCTTGGATGATCTTGAACTTCTGATCCTCCAACCTCCACCCCTCATCTCATGAATGCTGGGATCAAAGGTATGCATCACCATGTCTGGTTTACGAAGTGCTGGGGCTCAAACCCTGGGCTTTGTGAATGTTAGGCAAGCACTTTACCAACTGAGCTATGTCCTCAGCCTCCTTTGGTCTCTTTTGAAGCTATTAATTGCCCACTCCATGTTTGACCTAACCACCCTTGTATCTATCAAACCTTAATTTTATTTTATTATATTTGTTATTTTTATTTTATGTATATGAATGTATTGCCTATACGTATGTAAGTGCACCTATGTCATGCAATGCCCACAAAGGTCAGAAAAGAGCATCAAATCCCCTGTGGACCTGGAGTTACAGACAGTTGTTATCTTCCATGTGCATGCTAGGAACTGAACCCAGGCCCTCTGCAAGAGCAATCAGTGCTCTTAACCACTAAGCCGTCTCTCCAGCCCCCAAACCTTTAAAATGTATTTTTGGGGGGGTCTTTTTGAGACAGAGTCTCTCTGTTAGCTCCAGCTGACCTGGAACTTGCTATGTAGACCAGGTTGGCCTTGTACTCACAGAGATCCACCAGACTATGCCTTCCAAGTACTGGAATTAAAGGCATGTGCTATCACCCCCTACTTTAAAAAATATTTTATTATGTCTATTTTATTTGTTTTATTGTAATGCCTACAAGTAGGTAGGTGCAGCCATGTTGAGCAATGCCTGAGGTGGTCAGAAGAAGGCATCAGATCCCTTGGAACTGGAGTTACAGATGGTTGTCAGCCGTCATGTTGGTGTTGGGAATCAAACTGGAGTCCCCTGCAAAGTGTCCTTAACCACTGAGCCATCTCTCCAGCCCCTCCATGCCCTACTTTTAAAATGTATTTTTAAAAAAAATTTTTTTACTATTTTTATTTTATGTGTATGCATGTATTGCCTGCATGGTAAGTGCACCCCTTTCATGCAATGCGTGCAGAGGTCAAAAGAGGCTGTTGAATCCCCTGGGACTGGAGTTATGGACAGTTGTTAGCTGCTGTGTGGGTGCTGGGATTCGAACCTAGGTCTTCTGCAAGAACAACCAGTGTTCTTAACCACTGAGCCATCTCTCCAGCCCCTAAAATGTATTCTTAATGGACCATTAGTTTCTGCGGCCACCACTAGCTGCAGCCACCCCTCCACTCTCTGGGTGTTGTCTCCAGGTGCCACCTGCAGCCGCTCTCCATTCACTTGGTGCTGATCACATGGGCGCTGCCTCCGATTGCTTGGGCACCTCCTCCTGGGTGCCACCTCCAATGCACGGGCACCGCCTGTGATCTCAGGGGTGCTGCCCTTCGCTCCTTGCTACAGCTGCAAGCTGTCACTGCTCTTCTGCTAGCCGGGTGCTGGGGCCACTCTTCTGCTCACCCAGCGCTGCCTCTTATCGTCACTACTTCTGCCCGGTCCTGGACCCCAGGGCTGGTGAGGAGACTGTGTCAGCAGAGCCGCATTCAGACACAGGAGACCAGGTTCATTGACACAGATCTGGTTTATTGAAGAAGGGCACAAGTTTATGTAGGGGTAGGGGTCCAATCAAGCAGTTACAACTCAGGTCTTTGGCAGGGCTGTGACATCATGAGCCAGACACCTCGTTAGCGTAATGGGTTTTAGGTTACTTAGGTTCAGGTTTCCTTATGGGGCCTGGTTTCCTGGGAATCACGTGACCCAGGCTAAGTGTTGAATTTGGGATCTCAAGGGTGGTGATTAGGGAGTGGCAAGCTCTAGGCATCAGTCTCGTGATCTGCCAATGGGAGCAAATGTCACAAGGCCTTCCTTGTGGCTCCAGCAGTCAGGCTGTTGCCTCAGGTCAGCTGTGTGGCTGTCATTAAGACTTTCACCCTAGGCTCAAGCCTGTCTCCCACAAGTTTCCACCAATCCAAAAGCTAAGAATGGCATCACATAGCATCTGAAACCTGTAACAGTTTTCCCTGCTTTGCTGTAACCTGCCTACCTGTAGTCCTCACTGACATATTTGGCAAATGTCTTGATTTATAACTTTGTTCTGTAACTAGTAAAATCTCATGTAACTACTTCCACAGTGTAACTTGCATTTTGGGGCAACCTGAATCCATATTCCCAGGCCATGATCACTCATATTTGGCTCGAGATTAAACCATCTATTTCTTTTGAAGTAAGAGCTGTGTTTTTGCATCAAGAACATTAATTTAAATTTTTTCAAAGAAAAATAGGGGTTAAGAGATGGCTCGGTGGGTAAGATTGCTTGCTGTGCAAGCATGAGGACCTGTGTTTGGAGCCCATCACCCAGAGAATGAACTTCAAAGCTCAGAAGCTCTCGGGAGGTCTTGAAGCAAAGGAGCCATCTCTTCTTCTCTCTTCCTTTCCTTCCCTTTCCCCTCTCTACAAGATCACTTTAACAAGGGAACCACCTCAAATAAGAGCTAATTATAATTTGAATTAAGGCAAAAGGGAAGGAGAGAAGGAATTGATTTAGGAAAAATGTAAAAGATGGAATTTCTTGGTTTTTCTTTTTTTTGCATTTTGAGAGAGGGTCTCCCTGTAACCCCAGCTGGCTTAGAACTTGCTATGTAGACCAGACTGACCTTGAACTCACAGACTTCTGCCTGCTTCTGCTTCTTGAGTGCTGGGATTAAGGCTTGCACCACTACGCCCAGACCCACAGAGAAACTGAGACTACAGAAAATGCCATGAGAGACAGCAACACTGTCGGGAGCCGCTAATCATTGAGCTGCAGCAGCCTCATTTACTGAGTTTGTGTCATGCAAACCAGTACTTAACCTGCCCATTCAGGAGGAAGAAGTTTTCTGGAGAGCCTCATAATACCTGACCTTGAGGCATTAGTGGTAAACAAAAGGATCCAAGAAGCCTTTGATCTGACCTCTCCCTGACCCTCAGATACAGGTGGGGAAATACAGCAGTTGTAACTAATTGAGTTCTTCGGTATAAAAAGACACCGAGGCTGGCAGTATTCACTGTGAGCCCTCCCAAGAAGTGTCTTTTCTGTCTCCTTTCCTTTCTTTCAATCCTCACTCCCCCTTTCAGGTACTGTCCGTTTTGGCCGGCTGGCACCGGCACAACACAATGGTGAACATTTAAAGACTACATAGGCAAGAGAGAAGGAAAACAAAAGAACCTTAGAAAATAGTTCAAAGAGTAGGAAAACATAATAAAAGGAAAATGAAAAGGAGGAGAGGGAGGAAGGGAATAAAGATAGATCTTGGAAACCAGAAGGGGGAAAAATTTTTTTAAAAGAAGCAGTTGGTCATGAATTTCAAAGCCACAGATTGAAGTTAATTTAGGAAAAATCCTTGGCTGTGATTGAAATGGTAAAACTAACTCCATTTTGCTCTAGCTGACATTGGCTTTACCCTGTGTTTCTGCCCAGCCATTCCCACTGCAGCCAGCTGGGCAGAACATCTCATGTAGGTAGTTTCAGGAAGTACATTGTTTCTGCAATGGGAAACTTACAAGTAGCCAGGTAGCATGTCCAGGAGCACATCCTCCCTCCCAGCTATACATCTCCATGGAGCCCATTGTTTCTACAATTCTGAAAAACTGGTTTGTGCCTTACAGAAGCTTTTTGTTAACTGAGAACCTCGTTGTTAACTGACCCGCCCCTGGTCTGGTGTAACTATGGTGATCTGATGTAACTATGGTTATTGGCTTTGCCCCTGGAATGATGTAATTCTGGTTTTAAACTTTATAAACCCTGCCCTGATGCTTCTGGGGGTCAAGAGGTCTTTTGGGCATTAGCCCCTTCTCTGAGAGTTGGTTATTAATAAAGGACTCCTAATTCAACCATCACTATGTAGCATTCCTCTGTGCATCTTGCTTAGTAGTACAATGATAATTAGGAGATAAGAGAATAATCTGGAGAAAATGGAGGCTGGTGGTAAGGATAGAAGGTAGGAGATAAAAAGCTTAAAGAATAAGTATATACTGCAGTTGGACACAGAAGAGTAGAAAAGCAAAGCAAGTGGACTGGAGATGCATCTAGTGGTATAGCACTTGCCTAGCATGCATGAGGCCCTGGGTTCAAGCCCCAGAACCCCCTCCAAAAAGGCAAAAGGGAGCATACCCTTAAGAGGACTATAAAATCGAGGAAAGTGGACTTTGAATAAATGATTACTGAACAAATGAGTTTGACCAGACACTTAGCTAATTGTTCAAAAAAGCAAGGTTTTCATTATAGCAAAGAAGAAATGGTTAAAGGAAAGAGCAAAGGTAAGAGATTTGTTCATAAAAGAGTAGAGTCAGCAAAGAGGCAGACAGGAGTAACTGAGAGAAGGGAAAAGTTTTGCTGAGCTGTTCTGAGAATAATTTGGGTGTGACTGATACATTATTTATATATATTGGGGTTTTTTGAGACAGGGTCTCCCTATAGCCCCAGCTGGCCTGAAACTTACTACGTAGACTAGGCTGGCCTCGATGTTACCACCTGTCTCTGCCTCTTTAGAGTTGGAATTAAAGGCATGTGCCACCATGCCTGGCTCCAAAATAATTTTTAAGTTATGGAAAGTAATGGGTTTCATTAGCACATTTTCATACAAATAATTCTATCTTGTTCTAATTTGTCTCCTGTCCTCCCTATATTTCACACTTT
>NW_008353126.1:2822034-2828833 GCF_000622305.1 Nannospalax galili | reverse complement strand
CACAGAGATCCACCTGCCTCTGCCTCCTGAGTGCTGGGATTGAAGGTGTGTACCACCAAGCCCAGCTAGAAGTTATATATATATATATATAATTTGAAGTTATGTTCTTATAACCAAATTATTCTTATATAATGTCCTTGTAAGCTTGGGTCATTTGAAGTTTTCTTTTGTTTTACTTGCTAGGTAGATATCTTGAAATGCAACTCTGTGATATTTTACTACTCAGTGATGTTTATTACTCTGTGATACCTTCACTACCCTGAGATGTTTTATTGCTTTGTAATATCTTGAAGCTCTGTGATACTATCCAGCTAACCATGTCTAACTACTGATAAAGATGTAAAACAAGGAAAGTGGAGAGTTCACCAAATGGCCTAATAATACACCTGGTCCAGTCATTCTGACAAAAGTATAGATCAAACAGGATGATATCTAAACTTTTCCCTGTCATATTTGTTTTTTTTTTCTAAACTGAACTGACCATTTGACTGACTCAGCTCAATTAGCCTAGCCTAGCTAGGTATAGATCAAACGGTAGCAGATAGTAATGCATGGTGGCACAGCATTTGGAAGGCAGAGGAGGCCAGCCAGTCTATGTAGTGAGTCCCAGTACAGCTGGAGCTACAACCTGTCTCAACAAAACAAAACAAAACCATAAAATAACCAGCAGCAACAACAGCAAGGAAAAAACCCAAACCAAAACACCAAAAACAAAAGGTTGTAGATATCCTGACACATGCTACTTTCTAAACTAAAAATTCTTATGTAAAGAATTTTCCTGAAATAACATAGCACATCAGTGAAAAGAGCCATAGGAGCCAAGAGGCGACCTTAAAATGATGATGTGGAAAGACCTCTACTTTGTTCATGGCCCAGAAAATCTTGAAGCCTTTGTTGCTAACTCTGGGACCACATGCATGTGAAAAATAAATGATTTCTCCAACTTTTTCCTAGGTGACATACTTGATCTCTTAGGTGTTTAAATAATTTTTTTCCATATTAGGATTAGCAGAAATAAGCAAAGCGGGATTTCACATGATGATTTTGAGACATATATTAGTGATTAGATAGGAGAAGGCAGGCAGGTTAATGCCATAAATCAGACTCCAAATCCAAGAAGAAGCTTGGCAATCCCCTTTTCAACACCAAATTCTACACCTCCACACCATGGTAGAATGTGCATCCCTATTTGGTTCTTAGAGGTCTTATTTATTTTATTATTTTATTTTTTGGTCTTTTTGAGACAGGGTTTCCCTGTAGCCCCAGCTGGCCTGGAACTTGCTATGTAGACCAGGCTGGCCTTGAACTCACAGAGATCCACCTGCCTCTGCCTCCTGAGTGCTGGAATTAAAGGTGTGTGTCACCATGCCCAGCAAGGTATTCTTATTTATAAGATAGCTTTCAGAATTTCCAAAATAACTTTGTTTCTTAAAGGATGCTCATATGCCTTGGTTAAATATATGTGCTCTGAGGTCAGATGGATTAGGTCTGAGAGCTCAGCTGTACCACTTAATTGATTGTGTTACCTCAAAGCATCTTACCTGAACTCTGGAAACATCCATTTCTTCACCTGTGAAATGGGGCCAATACCTATGAAGCTGTAAGATTATCATGAAGCTTAGATGTGCTAGTATCTATACAGAGGTTTGGGTAGTACCTAGGTACTACCAAAAGTGCCAATTTTTACTCAAGACCCTACCTTTAGGGTTGATGGTGTAGCTCAGTGGTAGAGTGATTGCCTCCCACGTTTGAGGCCCTGGGTGTAACCCCCAAGACTAGAGAGAGAGAGAGAGAGAATCAGAGGACAACTTGCAGGAGTTTATTCTCTACTTCCACCACGTAGGCTCCAGTGATTGAACTCAGGTTGTCAGCCTTGGCAGAAAGCATCCTTACCCACTGAGCCATCTCCTAGGTCCTGCAACACATATTTGGCAAGCAACTGCCAACTATTCCTCACATGCTATGAAACTGTAAAATGACTTTCCAGTATAGCAGGGGAATGCACTAGATATTGTATACTTTGGAAGCTTATGTTGGTAGAAGGGAATCCAAGGAGGTCAGAGATCGCCCCCTTTGAGCAAGCAAGGGTTTGAGCTGAGCCCTGAGAAGTGACTGAGAGTTAGCTGAGGAAGCAGGGAATTGTAGCATGTCCCAAACATGTCTTGTCCTTTCCCCACTGAGTATTTTTTTTTCCTATTGAGAATGCTGCATGCTTTTCAGTTCCAGTGAAATGCCTGCTCCCTGGCTCTGTGCCTGAAAGTAGTCTCTCCATCCTTCCACAGCATTTAGTTTTCACTTTTCTTTGACAATTCTCACTTTCTGCATTGTTTTCTAGCTATTTCTATATATAACATCATTTTCTACTAAATCTTAAATTTACTAAGAACAGAGTCTGTGTCAGCCATCTTTGAGCTCTTAAACTATTAGCATATTCCTTAGTCTTAGAAGTGAATGTATGGAGCAAAACTTAATGCCTATTAGACATCCTTTTCAAATAGTTGTAATTCAAATGAAGCTATTGTTGAAAGCTGTGCCTTCAGGACTGAACTTATTCTTTGGTTAAACCAGAATGCTATAGTCATGGTCCCCAAAATGGATCAGTGTTCACCACAATGACCAGAACAACCCTAACAAACAGGCTACTGTTCTGAACTGACAGGCGTTTGGCAACAACTGCCAGTTCTCCAGTGTCAGCTGAAAGGAACCGAGGAACTGTGACCTGAGAGTCCACAGTCCAGTGGGATTCTATTTATCCCCTGAAGTTGTGCTCTAAGAGCCAGTGACCCAGGCTTTAGCCTGATGTGAAACATGCCTGCAAGGGAATAGAAGGCAAGAAAGCTTTAAGGCTTTCCAGCAGGGGCAGAAACAAAGCTTAGGACAAAGCACCAAAGATCCTATCAGTGGAAAGCACTGCAACTTGAGGCTATGTGATAACGGGCAGAAGGGAGCTTTGAAGTTAGACAAACCTAGGTCAGGATCCTAACTAGCTACAGGATCTCACACAAGTGTGTTCTTTGAGTGTCTCATTTTCCCATTTCTGCAAATATTTTACAACATCAAAGATAATGTCCATACATACACATTTTGGTAGCAGAAGGTATGAAAGACTGTGTAAGAGTCATTTTTGCATATCTCCTGTTCAGCCCTGGAGGCCCTCCCCTCTCCTAGCATTCCAGTCATTTTGTATCCTCTTACAGAATTTTAAAATTCCAATCAATATGTATATTGTTATCTATAGGAGACCAAAAAAGCAAAAGGGTACCAAAGGCTGAATTTTACTTTAGAGAATTCTCTCTCAGGGACTGTACTGGTACAATAAACTGCTTCTTGCTTGGCCTTGGGTATTTTCTGTTCAGATTATCTACTACACAATGACTATACACTATTAAATTTATTCATCTGTTTTGTACTCTTGAGGGGAGGGGCTTGTTTTTGTCCAGCACAGATATTGGTAAATACCTTAAAATTTTTTATTTTAATTGCAGCTGGGTGTGGTGGCAACATACCTTTAGTTCCAGCACTTGGGAGGCAGAGAGAGAGCGACATGGAGTTTGAGGCAGGCTGGTCTACATGGCAAGTTCCAGGCCAGCCAGGGTTACATTGTGAGATACTGTCTGAAAAAATGTAAAGAAAAATAATTTTATTTACTTATTTACTTTTTATTTATTTGTTTGTTTGTGTGAATCTGTTTGTCTGTGTGTGTATGGGGTGCACATGAGAATATCAGAGGACTTCTTAAAAATGTATACTTTTTAGCCGGGCATGGTGGCACATGCCTTAAATCCCAGCAGTGGGGAGCGGATCTCGGTGAGTTCAAGGCCAGCCTGGTCTACAGAGTGAGTTCCAGGTTAGCTGAAGCTACAGGGAGATCCTGTCTCAGACAAAAAAAAAAAAAAAAAAAAAAAAAAAAAATGTTTTTTTTAAAAAAAAAGTCAACTGTTTTTAATTTTTTGTTTGTTTGAGACAAGGACTCACTATATAGCCTTGGCTGGCCTGGAATTCACTATGTAGAGCAGGCTCCTCTCAAACTCACTAAGATCTGCCTGTCCTCAGTGCTGGAATTACAGGCATGAGCTGCTGTGCCCCGTTGATGAGACGAGAGATTAAAAACTGGTCAGGCAGTTTTAATGTAGGGACCCTGAAAGTGAGCAGTTTTTTCCTTGCTAGAAAATGGAAATGTCCTTGGCCCTGTGGGGCAGCTTTGTCCTTGCCTGAGACCAGAGATGTCAGAGGGGAGGCCCAGTTTCTCCTCATCTTTCTTCTCCTAAGTGAGCACCTCTGCTTTGGAAACTATACATGAAGGCATGCTGGAAACTGAGAGGAGACACCTGGACACTTTGTGGGTGGGCCAACCAGAATGCCTCCCTCCCCATGCCCCATCCATTTCTGCTATGAGTCCTATAAAGAACCCTCGGAGTACAGCTCCATGGTACCCCATATCCTGGGACCCACTCCTGTTATACAGGAGCTCTGCCTTCTTTCTCTCCTTTAAAAAATTTATTTATGTGCTAGGCATGGTGGCACATGCCTTTAATCCCAGCACTGGGGCAGCAGAGGCAAGCAGATCTCCATAAGTTCGAAACTAGCCTGGTCTCCATAGTGAATCCAGCCAGCTGTGGCTACAGGGAGACCGTGTATCAAAAAGAGGTGGAGGCCAGAAGAGGGCAGCAGATCCCCTGGAACTGGAGTTAATCAGCCTCCAGTTGTTAGCTGCCATGTGGGTACTAGGACTGAACCCTGGTCCTCTGCAAGAACAGCCAGTGCTCTTAAACTCCCTATAATGAGTTGAGCATGGTGTCACACGTCTTTATTGCCAACACTCAGCAGTCAGAGGCAGGTGGATTTCTGTGAGATTGAGGCCAGCCTGATCTACATATCAAGTTCTAGAAAAGCAGGGGCTACAGAGAGACCTTGTCTCAAATAACAATTTAAAAAACTCCCTATAATAAACCTTTTTTCTAAAACTCATGCTCTGTGGGCTGTGAATTTCATTCACAAAAATTTCAAGACAAGAACCAGGTGCCACTGATTCAGTGAACTTTCTGCATCCTATCTATTGCCCACCTAAAGCAGGAGAGAAACCCTCCATTGAACCCATTCAGTGAACTTTCTGCATCCTAACTCTTGCCCACCTAAAGCAGGAGAGAAACCTTCCATTGAACCCAAGGATCCTATTTCCTGAACCATAAGGACTATTTTTTAATTATTAAAAGTGAATTATGGGCTGGGCATGGTGGTACATGCCTTTAATCCCAGCACTTAGGAAGCAGAAGCAGGCAGATCTCTGGGAGTTCAAGGCTAACCTGGTCTACATAGTGAGTTCTGGGACAGCTGGGGCTACAGGGAGACCCTGTCTCAAAAAGACAAAAAAAAAAAAAAGACAGATTAAAAAAAAAGAAAGTGTTGGGGCTGGAGAGATGGCTCAGTGGTTAAGAGCACTGACTGCTCTTGCAGGGGACCCAGGTTTGATTCCCAGCACCCACATGGCAGCTATGAATTGTCCTTAACTCCAGTTCTAGGGTATTCCAACACCCTCTTCTGACCTCCACAGCATTGCAGGACACAGGTGCATTCACATACATGCAAACAATACACACATACACATAAAATAAAAATAACAAAATATATTTTAAAAAGAAAGTGAGAAAGAACTCCAGAGAGTATGAAGATTCCAAGGGAAGAACACCCGTTTATTTTGTTTTGTTTGTTCCTTGTTTCGTGATACTGATGGAATCAAACTAAAGCCCCCCAGGTTAAAGTGGATTCAAACCAAGTCCCCCAGACCAAAGAAGAATATTCAGAACAAGGAAGTAAAAAGTAAAATAATTCTAACTGCTGAGAAAGAGCTGACCTTTTCATGCTCCATACACAAGCTGGACATCACCCGAAACTTGCCCCCTCCTACTGTTGCCGGCCCCCTCCCACTGCTACCGGTTGCTGCCGGCCCCCTTCCCACTGCTGCCAGTTGTGTTTTGTGGTTTTTGCCTTTAAAAATCACCTGTAAGCTGAGCTCGGGGCTGCTGCTCTCTCTCTCTCTCTGAGTGAGGCAGGGACCCGTCTGCGCAAACGATTAAATCCTCTTGCTTGTTGCATCTCCTGGTCTGAGGACTGAGTTATTGGGGTGCGGCCTCCCGTGGACGTTGGGTACCCCAGCCTGGGGGTCCTACACAGTCTCTTGAACCATCTATGATAGTTTGAAACTGAAATGTCCATTGCATGTTCTTGTGGTAAAGACTTGGCTGCCAGCAGGTGGGCTTTGGGGACGTGATTACCTCCTGAGGGTTCTGACTTGGTCAATAGACGAATCCTTGGTGGGTTAATACAGGATGGTGTTGTTAGCAGTGGAATACTAGTAGGTTGGGTCTAGTTGGAAGAAGTCATTGGGGGTATGCCCTTTACAGATAAACCTTGTCCCCAGACTCTTCCTAGCTTTCTGTTTCTGCTTCTCGGTTGCCGTGAGGTAAACAGCTTTTCTCTGCCATATGTTCTACTGTGATATTTTTCCTCATTATAGGCCCAGAAACAACAGAAACAGCCTCTCTGAAACCTTGGAAACCATGTGCCCAAATAAATCTTTCTTCCTGCTGGGCTAGCACTTGAGAAGTAGAGGCAGGAAGCTTAGGGGTTCAAGGCCAGCTTGGACTACATAGTGAGTTTGAGGCCAGCTTGAGCTACATAGTGAGTTTGAGGCTAGCTTGGGCTATGAGAGAGCTTGTCTAAAAAACAAACAGCCAGGTGTGGTGGTGCAAGCCTTTAATCCTAGCACTTGGGAGCCAGAGGCAGGTGGATCTCTGTGATT
>NW_008353126.1:2804013-2821653 GCF_000622305.1 Nannospalax galili | reverse complement strand
TGACTCTAGAACATTAAAAGGAAGTTGTAAAGCGAGCCCGTAATTTATCGCTAGAGGTTAAAAAAAAAAGTGGCAGAATCTCTGTTCCTCTGTATGGCCCTCTTTTGAAAAAGGATGGCCAAGGGATGGGACTTTTGACCTTGCTACTATCTTGCAGGTTAAGGAATACATTTTCCACCCAAGACCACACGGACATCTGGACCAGGTGGCCTACATAGTCACCTGGGAAGACTTGGCCCGGAACCCTACACCCTGGGCACGGCCGTTCCTACCTCCTAGGGGAACTGGAGAGACAGACCAGGGGCTTCCTACTTCTTCCCTCCTGCCCCTTCAGTCTGCCCCTGAGAAGAAAAAGCAAAAGCCAGTCCTCCCTGAGGACCAAGTTTCCCTAACCCTCCTTGATCCTCCACCTCCCTATCCACCTGTGCAGGCACCTCCACCCCAAGAATTACCTTATCCCTCTCCTGATTCCACTGAACCTGACAAATCCCCTCCTCTACCTAACAGACTCCACTTAAGGAGGGATAGAGGGGGTCCCTCTGATGGAACCTGGACTGCCCAGGTTTTTCCTCTCCGAACTATAGGGAATCAGATCCAGTACTGGCCTTTTTCAGCCTCTGATTTGTATAACTGGAAGACTCATAACCCTTCTTTTTCTCAGGATCCTCAGGCTCTAACTGCTTTAATAGAGTCTATTCTCCTCACCCACCAACCCACCTGGGAGGATTGTCAGCAACTCCTCCAGGCCCTTCTAACCACAGAAGAAAGACAGCGAGTCATCCTGGAGGCCCGGAAAAATGTCCCTGGGCAGGATGGGAGACCCACTCTGCTCCCAAATGAAATAGATGCAGGATTTCCTCTGACCAGACCCAACTGGGACCCTGAAACCGTGGCCGGTAGGGAGCGTCTCCGTCTTTATCGCCAGACTCTGTTAGCAGGTCTCAAAGGGGCCGGAAGGCGCCCGACCAATTTGGCAAAGGTACGTGCTATAACCCAAGGAAAAAATAAAACCCCCGCAGGGTTTCTAGAACGCCTGATATAGGGATATCAGATGTACATCTCTTTTGATCCCACAGCCCAGGAGCGTCAGGCAGATCTTATTATGGCCTTTATAGGACAATCAGCTCCTGACATTCGTGGTAAGCTCCAATGGCTGGAGGGCCTACAAGGGTACTCCTTACAGGATTTAGTAAGAGAAACTGAAAGAGTCTATAATAAGTGAGAAACTTTAGAAGAAAGAGAGGACAGAATCAGAAAAGAGCAGGAAGCTAGAGAGGATAAGAGAGAGAAAAAGAGAAATAAAGAATTAAGTCGAATTTTGGCCACAGTAGTTCAGGGAACAGGACCAGGACCAGGTAGGAACCTGGGAGACAAGAGAAGGCCCCAAGTACATAAAAGACCAGTGTGCCTATTGCAAGGAAAAAGGACACTGGGCTCGAGAATGTCCAAAGAAGCTGAAAGACTTCAAAAGAAAATAACCCCAGTCCTGACTCTAGGGGACTAGGGAAGTCGGGGCCAGGAGCTCCCCCCTGAGCCCAGGGTAACCTTGAAGATAGGGGGGCAATTGACTACCTTTATGGTAGACACAGGAGCTCAGCACTCGGTCCTAACAACAATTGAGGGACCTATGAGTTCCAAGATGGCCTGGGTTCAAGGGGCCACTGGAGGAAAAACATACAGATGGACCACAGAAAGAAAAGTGGACCTTAGCACAGGACGAGTCTCTCACTCGTTCTTATTGGTCCCCGACTGTCCATACCCTCTTCTTGGGAGAGATTTACTCTCTAAGCTGAGAGCCTACATCCACTTCACTAGAAAGGGAGCTACTGTAAAAAAAAAAAATAGAGCTCCACTACAGGTATTAACCTTGCGGCTAAAAGATAAACATCGGTTATATGAGGGACCAATAGCAGGATATCTGGTATATCTGATTGGCTAAGTAAAACCCCCTCGGCATGGGCCAAGACAGGAGGCCCAGGACTAGCATACAACCAGCCTCCAATAGTGGTTACACTAAAAGCACCTACAACTCCGGTTTCAATCAAACAATACCCTATGAGCAAAGAGGCCCGAGAGGGAATCAGGCCCCACATCCAAAGACTTTTACGAATGGGCATACTTCACCCTTGCCAATCCCCTTGGAACACCCTGCTGCTCCCCGTGAAAAAGCCAGGGACAGATGATTATAGACCAGTTCAAGACTTAAGAGAAGTCAATCGGAGGATAGAAGATATCCATCCCACTGTTCCTAATCCCTATAATCTTCTGAGTTCTTTACCTCCTAGTCATAGGTGGTATACTGTACTTGACCTGGAGGATGCGTTCTTCTGCCTAAGGCTGAGCCTGGTTAGCCAGCCCATCTTTGCTTTTGAATGGAAGGACCCTGAAGCTGGAATATCGGGACAACTAACCTGGACGCGACTTCCCCAAGGATTCAAGAACTCCCCTACTCTGTTTGATGAAGCTCTACAACATGACCTGGCTGACTTTCGGAGACACATGGGACCAGAGACGACCTCACTGACCAGCCCCTAACAGATACAGATGCCACCTGGTATACGGATGGGAGCAGCTTTCTGTGAAACGGTGAACGTGAGGCGGGGGCAGCGGTGGTCAATGAGGAGAAAATAATTTGGGCCCAAGCCCTGCTGGCCGGAACTTCAGCCCAATGGGCTGAATTAGAAGCCTTAACCCAGGCCCTAAAAATTGGCAAAGGACAGAAAGGTCAGCATTATCCATTGCCCTGGACATCAGCGAGACCGGGGGCCTATTGCTCAGGGCAATCGGATGGCAGATGAAACTGCCCGTCAGGCAGCAGAAGGTACTTGCATTCTCTACACCCATTTGGACCTTGAGGCTGAAATTGAGGCACAAACAAAGGAGGGAGATGCTCTTTTCACTTATACTGAACAAGATCTGGAACTCGTTCAGAAGCTCAACGCTACTTTGGACCCAGAATCTAAAATGTAGAAATATCAGGATCGAATCATACTGCCCCCAAAGGAGGCCCTTGAGTTAATCTCCCAACTCCACCAGTGGACACATTTAGGATACAAGAAACTAAAAACACTGCTAAAAAGAGAAGAACAACACTATTACTTCCTAGACCTTAACCAACTGGTCCAGAAGGTAGTGGGAGATTGTGTCTCATGTTCCCTGGTAAATGCTACCAGATCAAAGGTTCCATCTGGTAAGAGAGAAAGAGGGACAAGACCAGGGACTGACTGGGAAGTAGATTTTACTGAGATCCTCCCAGGAAAATATGGTTATAAATATCTTTTAGTGTTCATAGACACTTTCTCAGGGTGGGTTGAAGCTTTCCCCACCCGGAAGGAAACAGCCCAGACGGTGGTGAAGAAACTGATCGAAGACATTTTCCCTCGATTTGGACTGCCTAAGGTAATTGGGTCTGATAATGGCCCAGTCTTCGTCTCCCAGGTAAGTCAGGGAATGGCCAAAGCACTGGGGATTAATTGGAAATTACATTGTGCTTACAGACCCCAGAGTTCAGGACAGGTAGAAAAAATAAATAAAACTATTAAAGAGACCTTAACTAAATTAGCTTTAGAGACTGGCACTAAAGACTGGGTACAGCTCCTACCTCTAGCTTTATTTCGAGCTAGAAATACTCCTGCTATACATGGTCTAACCCTCTACAAAATTCTTTTTAGAGCGCCACCTCCTGTTCTCAATGTAACTTTGTCCCCCTTGCCCTCTTTTGATAACCCCAGCTTGAAAACAAGACTCTTGAACCACGATGGAAAGGACCCTACACGGTTCTCCTGACTACACCCACAGCCCTCAAAGTCCTAAACACATAAACCACTCTGACTGGGAATTAGACAACTCCGACTAGAAATTTGTCGCTATCATCCTCATCTCTGTGGCCTTGATCATCCTTGTTGCCCTCATCACATTGGTACTCACTGACCTTGCTGCTATGATGCTCCCAGAAAACTCATAGATTTTATGATTAAAATCTTGCCATAAGAAAAGGGGAGAATGATGGAATCAAACTAAAGCCCCCCAGGTTAAAGTGGATTCAAACCAAGTCCCCCAGACCAAAGAAGAATATTCAGAACAAGGAAGTAAGAAGTAAAATAATTCTAACTGCTGAGAAAGAGCTGACCTTTTCATGCTCCGTACACAAGCCAGAGATCACCTGAAACTTCCCCCCTCCCACTGCTGCCGGTTGCTGCCAGCCCCCCTCCCACTGCTGCCAGTTGTAGTTTGTGGTTTTTGCTTTTAAAAGTCACCTGTAAGCTGAGCTCAGGGCTGCTGCTCTCTCTCTCTCTCTCTCTGAGTGAGGCAGGGGCCTGTCTGCGCAAACGATTAAATCCTCTTGCTTGTTGCATCTCCTGGTCTGAGGACTGAGTTATTGGGGTGCGGCCTCCCGTGGACATTGGGTACCCCAGCCTGGGGGTCCTACAATACTGGAGATTGAACTCAGGGCCTTGAGCATTCCAGGCAAGTGCTTCACCACTGAGACACATCCTTAGACCTTGTTTTTGCAACAAAGTCTCACTAGGTAGTTCAGGCCAGTCTGAACCTCTCTATCTGCCCAAGCTGGCCTCCAACTTGCCACCTCAGCCTCCAGAGCACCTGCTTTGGTTTTTGAGTGGTCCTGTGTCTGGGCATGCATATATAACCTGCGTGGTTATCTGCCTTACCTTATGTCCTATACATCTTCCATTTTTGATGCTGTCGTTTCTTAATTTAAGTATATTTCCTCAAGGAGTCTTTCTTACATCATTGTTTTGTTGGGGGGGTGGAAGGGACTCACTTCTTTATTTCACTTTCTAGAAGGTAGCTTTTCTTCTAGATAACCAAGCAGTCATAGACAGCAGATGGCACTGCAGCAGAGATGGGTAGAGTCCTTTAGGTTCTTGCCAATCAGAGCAGCTGACAACTTCAGACTCCATGACTCAGGGTAGCACTTTTGCCCAGCCTCTAATAAAGCAGACATTGTTGTGTATAATTAAGGATTCCAGCTTACAAAGTAGAATGTATAGCTTTGTCTCCTCCACCTGACTCCCATCATTAAACCTGATGTCTTTTATCATCTTGTCAAAATGTCTGCTGAGAAAGGATGATATTGCTGATTTCTGGTTAAAGTTCCTGGGGCGACCACAGCATGATTTAAATGTAGGAGATAACTGAAACTGTCCAGCTAGTTTAAGGAAAAGAAAATTTCATTCTAACAAACAAGCAGTTATCTGAATATTTACAACAATAGAGAGATTTAGGATCTGAAATATATGACTTTTGTTATAAAGGTCCTTATTTTATTTACAAAGCTCAGGTTCAGCGTGCCTAGATTTCCACTAGGAAAAGTCACCCAGCAAGGGCAGCCTCAGAGGCTTTAGGAGAACTGCTGGTTCTCCCCTCACCCCTATAACCTTCTTTGGGTTTAGATTGGATTATTGAACTATCCTGCCACTGCAGAGCATAGCAACAAAAAGAAAAATCGCACTTCTAAGTAGACCCAACTATCCTGATAGTGGCGACATTTTCAGCTTGCTGTAGTGTAAATATGTATGCCATCTCACTTGCAATTCCTTAGAGACCCAGCTTGGTTCTCCACTGACTTCTCTTAGTATTTTACTGATTTCAATACTAGTTTTCACCCAAATGCATTGGGGAATGGGATGGTTTTGCTTTTGGTTTTTTGGTCAGGAATTGCTTGATCCTGAAGGTCTTGCTTTCAGAGAAGATATGGCAGGGAATGGAGTCAACCAGCAGTCGGTGATGGTGGAGAGAGAGAGAGAGCAGAGCTGCTTCTCGAACCCTGGTCCATTGCAGGACAGCTGCCGCTTTCATTCATACATACACACACACACACACACACACACACACACACACAGTAGCATTCACAGCACAAACCCTCTAGATTTTACTTTTAAAAACACACCACACAGCACTAGCGAGCCAGGGGTCCTCGGCGAGCCAGGGGTCAGTCGGTTGTCATGAACACGAAGGAAGCCTGGCAGATCACGCTTTCCTCACCCGACGTAAACATGCAGTCACCCTGGCAAGTCCGCTCACCCCCACCCCACTCTAGCTCGGCGATCCGCTAGCTAAGCCTGATTGCGTTCGGCGCTCGCCTCTCAGCCCTCGCGCTTGCGTATTACGACTCCTGCGCCCCGCGGCCCGGATCGGGAAGTGTCAAGGAGGAGCCAGCTTCCCCTGCCTTCGTCGCCGCTGCCGCCGCTGCCGCCGCTGCCGAACCCGGACCCCTCATCCCGGCGGGGCCTAGTCGCCATGACGAACGGTGAGAACCGGTAGCTCGAGCGGAGGGTGGGAGTAGAGGACGCGGGGAAAACGTGGCGGGCGGGGCTGAACTGACGTGGCCATTCTTCCCGCCCCCTCCCAGCCCGGCCCCCCTGGGCCTTGGGGCGCCCCTAACTCCTGTCGGGATGCTCCGACCGGTTTTCTCCCGTGCCCATCTAGGTTCCCCAGCCCACCTCGAGCCCACACCTCGACTCTTTGATCACTACTCTTCGGTCTCTCTTTTTCTTTCCTAGAAGTTCCTTCAGGTCACAGGGGAGTCCAGTCACCATAGAATTAGAGCTGTTTGTCCCCCAGGGAAGAGAGGACCGTCCTCCCAGTTTCCTCTGAATTCTCAAACTTTCTGACAGTAGGCTGGTTGGGAGGACCTGAAAATCAGAGGATATCAGATCCCACACTTTGCGGGCGAGGTGAAGGTAGACAACCCTCCAGAGCTTTTTGCCTTTTTTTTTTTTTTTTTTTTTTTTTCCTTTAAGTGAGAGCCTTCTCTTATTTGATTTTTGAAACCTTAACTTTTTATTTACTTGTTTTTATTTTATGTGTATGATTGTTTTGCTTGCATGTGTGTAAGTGCACCCGTGTTGGAAAATGTCCACAGAGGCCAGAAGAGGGTGTTGTATCCTCTGGAACCGGAGTTCCAAACAATTGTTAGCTACCATGTGGGTGTTGGGCACCGAACCTAGGTCTTCTATAAGAGCAACCAGTGTTCTTAACCGCTGAGCCATCTCTCTGCCTCCTTTTTGATTCTAAAGCCCTAACTGGGTGATTCCATCTGGAACTTCTGGCTAATGTTGCAAAGGATGGATTTAGAAACCACCTTTTATAAATGATGATGTAGCACCCTGTTTATCTTACCTAATTTTTTAGGCTTCTTTAGACAATTTTATAGACATGATTTCCAAATTCCAAGGGAACAATTAAGGCTTTTTCAGCTGGCTTACAGGAAAGGAAGTGAGAAGGTGTTTTTAGGCAGTGTGATTTGAGGGGCTCAGGAAAGTATTTCTCAAAAGTACCTTGTTCAGGGGCTGGAGAGATGGCTCAGCAGTTAAGAACACTGACTGTTCTTGCAGAAGACCCGGGTCTGAATCCCAGCACCCACATGGCAGCTAACAACTGTCCATAACTTCAGTTCCAGGGTATTTGACAGCCTCATCTGTCCTCCGTGGGCATTGCGAGACACGGGTGCACTTACTTGCATGCAGGCATAACACTCATACACATAAAATAAAAATAATGTTTTTTTTTAAAAAAGTACCTTGTTCGTAGACCTGGCACTGAAGACTCAGATTTCACCTCCTTGTGAATTTTGGCATTGTCTACAAAAACTTAAGAAGAAAAGAGTGGCACATAAAGGTGTCCATGAAAACAGTGGGGGCTGGGGAGATGGCTCAGTGGTCAAAAGCACTGGTTGCTCTTGCAGGGAACCCAGGTTTGATTCCCAGCACCCACATGGCAGCTACGAACTGTCCTTAACTCCAGTTCCAGGGGAAGCTGAAGTCCTCTTCTGACCTCCGCAGCATTGCACGGGAGCACTTACATACATGCAGGCAGTACACTCATATGCATAAAATAAAAGTAAAAAATTTTAAAAATTAAAAAAAAAAAACAGTGAGTGTATTGATGTACTGGATCCAGCTGTGAAGTAGTTTTCCTGGAGGAGGCAGGTAAGCAGTGGTCCAGAACCAGCAGGCATTGGTTGTATATAATAGTCATTTGAGGGTTCTTGGGTTGCCTTGTTAAAAATCACTTATCTGATAAAGGAAAGCTAAATATCTAGCCAAGTTTTTCAGATTTTCAACTATTGGTAAGTAATATGCTAGTGCAAACTGTAACACTTAATGGAAATTTCATGAGTTAGATTTCATATGGCTACAATTTTCTTATACTGTGTTCATACTTCATCCTTGATCTACTACTTGCATGTCTCATAAGGAAAAAGGAAGCTGGGCATGGTGGGAGGCAGAGGCAGGCGGATCTTTGTGAGGTCAAGGCTAGCCTGGTTTACATTGTAAGTTCCAGGCCAGCTGGGGTTCAAGGGTGTCCCTGTCTCAAAAACAAACAAAAGGGCAGGTAAGATGGCTTAGTGGGTAAAGGCATCTGAAGCCAAGCCTGATGGCCTGAGTTCAATCCCAGAATCCTACATGGTGGAAGAAGAGAGTCAACTCCTACAGTAGCCTTCTGACCTCCTGACACACATTGTAACACACATGTACCCACACACATACACACATACATAAATAAATCAATAACTAAATAAAAGTAAAATTTAAAAATTTACTTAAAAGCTGGATGTGGTAGCTCACACCTTTAATCCTAACACTCAGGAGGCAGAGGCAGGTGGATCTCTTTGAGTCCAAGGCCAGCCTGGTCTACATAGCCAGTTTCAGGCCAACCAAGGGTATATAGTGAGACCCTGTCTCAAAACAACAGCAACAACAAAGATAGGACATGGTTTCCCTATGTATTTCAGGCTGGCTTCAAACTTAAGATCCCCCTGCTTCAGCTTTTCCACTGTTAGGATTACAGGAGTACATCACTATGCCTCTCAGCTATAGCCTGAGTCTTTTCCTTTTTCCTTATAAGACATGTAAGTAGAATATCATGGATGAAGTACGAACTTGGTATAGGATAATTGTACCATATGAAATCTAACTCATGCAGTTTCCATTAAGTGTTACAGTTTACATTAGCATGTTACTTACCAACAGTTGAAGATCTGAAAAACTTGGCTAGATATTCACCTTTCCTTTATCAGATGAGTAATTTATAACAAGACATGTTTAATTCTTTATGCTTAGACTCCAAAGATTCTTTGCCTCTCTCAGCCTACTACTAGCACCAGTCATTCCCTGGAGACTAGTTTCACATAAACAAATAATGCACCAGATTTCTCTTTCAGGGTGAGAGGATGGGGCAGTAAAAAGGTAAAGGGGCTGTCTACAAGTAATTCTGGAGAAATGATAAAGTATCGTTGTTAGTCACAGGGCCCTGGCTCCTTATTAGGTGTTGGCACTGCCAGTTAAGGTTATCTTGCTATTGAGTTGTTGGGCAGGACCACATCTCCCAAGCTAGAGCTGCACCAAAGCCTTTCTTCTTTTCTTTATGTGACAGTGTATTCCTTGGATGGGATTCTGGTATTTGGTTTGCTCTTTGTTTGCACCTGTGCCTACTTCAAGAAAGTACCTCGTCTCAAAACCTGGCTGCTATCAGAAAAGAAGGGAGTTTGGGGTGTGTTTTACAAAGGTAAGTTCCTTTCTAGACAGGGAGGAAAAGATGGTTATCTCTGGACAGTATGATTCTATAAACTAAAGGGTGTAGGGTCGGGGTTCTATTTGGTGTCACCTGTTGTATGTATGTATATGCCTATGCCATGGCACACATGTGGAGGTCAGAGGACAACTTCAAGTATCAACCTTCACCTTCCAGCTTGGGACAGAGTTTCTCCTCGTTTGCTGCTGTGTGCACCTGGCTAGCTGTCCTTCAAGCGTCCAAGGATTCTCCTGCCTACACATCCTAGGAGTGCTGAGATTACAAATTCATGCTACCATGTTTGGCTTTTATGTTGGTTCTGGGGATTTGACCTTGGGTCCTCACACTTTTGTGGCAAGTGCTTTTTATTCACTGAGCCATCTCCCTGCCCTAGGATCTGTTAATTATATGCAGTAATCATTTCTAAAGTTAAAGGGAGAGGTAAATTTTAAATTTACTTAAAGCATATTTGTTTATTTTACTTTCCATGTCATTTTACTATTGTCCATGTAATAAAAGCATACAAATGCCAGGTGTGGCACATGCATGGAGTCCTAGCTATGGGAGGCAAAGAAGCTAATCTGGGCATTATAGTGAGACTCTCACTGGGGTGTGGGGAGGGGGGCATGTACAAATTATATAATTTTAGGCAGGCCTGAAATTCTTCTCACTGATTTTTTTTTCTGATTTTGTACAAAGAATATATTGGAATCCTAACTTTTGATTTAATTTATATGTATATTCTTTTTATTTGAGACACCTTCATCTGGAATCATACCTACCTAAGTATTCTTTCAAGATGGTGTAAAATAAAGCCAGGCATGGTAACACATACCTGTAATCCTAGCATTCAAGAGGATGAGGCTTGAGGATGTCAAGCTCCAGGCCACCCTGGGCTGCATAGTAAAACAAATGGCACATTCATGTAGAGCCTAGAGCATAAGGGTAGCATTTAAGAACATTCCCAGACCCTTGACACCCTTGATAGATCTCTCTAGCAATTTGAGAACTGCATCTTGACGACAAGGACTTTGTGAAAAACCAGATATAACTTCTCTCTTTACTTTTGTCTACTAGCTGCTGTGATTGGAACCAGACTGCATGCTGCTGTTGCAATCGCCTGCATTGTAATGGCCTTTTACATCCTGTTTATAAAATGAATTCCGAAGTATACAGCTCATCAGCTGCCAACCAAGGGACAAGGGTGAAGAACGTGTCGGAGGCCTGGACCCAGTGTAGGAGGGTTGAGCTAAAATCATCAATGTCCCCAAGATGACACCATAGCATCTTCCCCTGCTATATGTGGGGAAAACTCCTCATGGTCACAAACATTATTTTTGCTTCAGGGGACTACAGAAAGCCAACTTCCTTTGATCTGTGTGTAAATCGGCCCTCAGCAGCAGGCATATATGTCCGATAAATTACACCCCTTGGTGATGATTATATACCTCCTGCCTAAAAACCTGCCACTTGGGCTGTGTTGTAGCTCAGTGATAGAGCATTTGCTTAGCATTCTCAAGGGTTCAATCCCCAGCACTGAAAGAAAGAAAAAACAAAACAACCCTCTACAACCTGTCAACTATTTGGTTCTTTAATCCCTCAGAATTTTTTCAAACTGATGCTCATTACGAAAGGATATAGGCTGTATTTAGACTTGGAGAGACAATTTTCAAGATTTTTTTTTTTTTTTCATTGGCTGATTTGGATCTGGCAAATTTGGTAGGGAGGAAGGGGCTGGGTGGGAAATAGGAGTTATAAAAAGCCAAGAAATTATTTGGCTTTTGCAATGTGTCCTTTATATAGCCATCTGGCAGTGAAAGAGCATGGTTCTCATTGCAAAAAGAACAGCTGAAGCAGCTCAGCATGTGCTGGACCTTGAGAGTTTTGCCAAGAGGCTCCAAGCTTATGTGAAGTCCAGGAATTGTCTATGATGAGATGAGAAGCAGTGAGTGAGACAAGGAAACATTTTCTGTTCACCAGTGTCCCCAGAGACTTCACTCAATCAAATGGCATATAGAAAATGAATCAACTTGCTATTTTCTAAAGCTTTTTTATGTTTTCTAAATGACTTAGTGCTAAATACTGTTACTCAGTTTTAAATACCAACAGTAGGGGGAAAAGAAACTATTAAGGAAATAATTGATTAATATATTTGAAGTTATGGTAGAAGAAATAAATTAGTATATCAATTCATATACTAGTAAGTCCATCTAGTATAGGAATTTATTGTGGTGAAAGTTGGTATGTATGGAAACTTTGTCATGTTAGAAAAGTTGAAAACATACTTTAAGTCTGGGTTGTGCCAGTTTCTAGGTGATACTTATTTCTCTTAGCCAACTCAGTTTCCTTCATATTGCAGTAGTTCATTGTCTTTGAAAATTCTCTTTACTGTAAGAAAATGAGACATGCAAATGGGAGGAGTTACTGATTCTCATTTTCATGTTTGGAGAGTGAATAGATCCATTAATAAAGTGAGGGTGTTACTAAGTAAAGGAAAATGGAGCTTTGCAAATGAGTGCTAAAGGCTTTTCCATGGAGTGTGAGAAGTCCTGAGCAGATCATTTTAGGTGACTCAACATTTGAAGGGAAGACTTCTCCATCCCTCCTCCTCAAAGAATCAGCTATTTGATTTGTGAAGCCTGCAACTTCTTTTAAAAGAGAGGTCTAAACTTAAATTGTAGTAAGCAAGCATAGTTGAAGTGTCTTTTGCAGTAAAACTTGATTGGCCAGGTTCACTGTGGTTGACTTCTGTGTAAGGATATATTATCTTTTGTCTGCATACTCTGAAAGAACAAAGCTGCTAGGAAGTTTAGGTTCTGAAGTACGCAATTGAGTGCTTAGGTTTGTAGACATATAGAAAGTCATCAAGTAAACACTACATGTCTAATCTCCGTTGAGGTGGTTCTGCTTCAGGAATTAGTTCACAGGGTAATAAATTTCAGTGATTTCTCTGTTTGCCATGGTCATTTCTGAAGATCTTTTGCAGGAGAGAAAGGAAGTCTAGTGAGACAGAAAAGAAGAGGTACATCTTATGGATGTGAGTTTGGGACCTGTTGGCTGATTGCAATGCCACCCCGGAAACAGGTTCAGCATGTTTTGCACTTACTTTCTAGCTTTAACAATTTGTTTTCAAATAGGGCTAATGTCTCCAAGTTTGGTTTTAGAGCTGCTTAGTATTTTAAACAATTTCATACTGCAGCTTTCTGTGTGGGTCTTCTTGGCCTAAACTCTTGAGTTGTTATATTTTGAGATGCTTTCCTATCAGAGTGTACCAAAAAGTACATATGATGAAGATAATTTACAGGAAGAAGCAAATACACAGCCTATTTCATTTCTTGACTTTATGAAAGCAGGTCAATAGAAGCCTGTTTCATTTAGTACTTTGGTTGATATGTCTCATGCTTTTGGCTAAAAATGATAATTTGTTCCCCTGGGGGAAGGCTTTTGGGTGGAGGTCTGAGGACAGAAATATTGCCTCAGATTCAAACTGGCATCACCACGAACTCTGTGCACCAGGGTGAAATGAAGTCAGCTCCTTTTTATAGTTGAAATACAGTTTTTTATTCACCATTGTCTGCAAAAATCCTTGAAAATAAATTTTTTTTCCCTACAGTCTTTGACTATTTTGTTACATGATGAATTTATTGAACTTTGTTCAGCACTCCCTTGTGTTCTGCCCATAGAGTAGCATTTTGGTCCTCATTAGTGAATATCATCCTGGTTATCTCCTTGTGAAGGTTCCAGTAACGTATGATACAGAAGATACAGTGGCCGAGATTTCCTGTGGGAGAGCTGAATATGCGTATTCATAGATGAACAACTTTCGAAGTATATTAAATGCAGTAGATAGCACCTCACAATTCATTTTACCTAATGGTTCTTCTACTACATTAAAGTGTCATTTGCTGTTATCAGTAATGAACTTCTTATCCTAAGGGTATCAGGTTAAGTAGCCAGGTCCTTGGGAAATCTCTGAGCCAGTGGGATTCTGGAACCAATGTTGGGTACTTTTCTCACTATTTATTTTAGGTGTCAGGTGGCACTGGCATAAGTAGACATTATAACCAGAAATAATTTTCTGTTAATTGCTAAAATTCTTTTGCTTTACCATCCCACCCCCCACACTTTAAAAAGAACAGAGACTTTTTTTTTTTTTTTTTTTTTTTTTTTGGTCCTTTTGAGACAGTGTCTCCCTGTACCCCCAGCTGTCCTGGAACACACTATGTAGACCAGGCTGGCCTTGAACTCACAGAGATCCGCCTGCCTCTGCCTCCCGAATGCTGGGATTAAAGGTATATGTCAGCACGACTAGCAAAAATCAGATGTGTTTTAATGGATATGAATTTAAATGAAGGGTCAGCAGTATGACAGCCTCAGCATCCAGTTCTGGACAGCCAGGGAACCTGTAACAGCGGCTGGGGATATGTTGTCTTATGTTTCCCCGTTTTACAGATATCCTAACTTTCATTTTTGGATTTAAGTATTAACATGTTCTTTGGTTAAATGATACTTGCTGGGGTACCACAAGGCTCAGAGGGTAAAGACACCTGCTGCCAAGCCTGATGGGGTCAGTTCAATTCCCAGGATTCACATGGTGGAAGGAGGGAACTGACACCTATAAGTCGTGCTTTGACCTCTGCAGCACACCTTGGCACACATCACTTGCTCCCACTCTGACAATAAATGAATGTAATAAAAGATACTGTCAAGGAGAAGGGACACCTGGAGGATGAGGTGCTTGTATTAGTAATTACCTATGTAATTACTATGTTGCTATTTCCAAGGGGAAATCAGTTGTTCACCTATAAATCCTAGACTGAATCATCTCTTACCCAGAAACTGGATATTTTGTCTTTTTGATACAGGGTCTCCTTGTAGCCCAAGCTGATCTGAAACTCTCTATGTAGACCAGGCTGGCTTTGAACTCTCAAAAACCCACCTGCCTCTGCTGCCCCAGTGCTGGAACTAAATGCGTGGGCCACCATGCTGGGCAGAACAATATTTTAAATTTTAAAGCAAATAAAAAAATTCAAAGAAAAACTATAGATAGGAATATAGACATTTAAGTTATAAAATAGTTTGAGTGTTTTGCCTACATATATGTAAGTACACCACATGCATGCAGTGCTCACGGAGGTCAGCAGAGGGTGTCAGACCTTTGGAACAGTTTGTTAGCCACCATGTGGATTCTGGGAACCCAACGCAGGTCCGGGGCAAGCCCAGCCAGTGCTCTTAACTGCTGAGACATCTCTCCAGCCCCAACATTTTTTTATATTCACTGATCCATAGAACAAAGAAGCCGAGCATTCAGAGGCTGAACCAGGAGGATCTTCAGTTGGAGGCTAGTTTGGGCTATTTAGATTTTGAGACAAAATCCAGTTGATTATTATGGAAATCGGGCCTCCTGTCCCGGGACCTCCGAACCACAAGGAGGCAGAAAGGAGTGCTCTGAAAAAAAACGGATATGCAGGAGCCCCGGCTCGCTCTATGGTTTCTCCCAGACGCCTTCTCGGCGGGGCGGAGGGTATAAAAGACGATGAGCCTTCCGCTGTTTTGCGGCGGGAGCGCGGCTGGGGTTACGGATGGTGTGGTGTGCAGCGGTGCGGCGTGGAAGGCGCGTCTGGGCCGAGTGTGAGTGGATGTGCGAATGTGTGTGCGCGTGGGGCGTGCTAGGCGAGCGCGTGCGTCCGCCCCCACGCCCCTCCCCCCGCCTACACCTTGATCTTATTTGATCGGGTCGCGCCTCCGCCCCGCCGGGCCGCCCCGAAATGAAAAGCTGTCCTCCTGCGAAGCCCCCTCCACGGGGCGCTGTGCGGCGAGGCCTCTTGGGCGGTGGCGGCACCGCGGTTCCCGAGGCCCAGAGCTGGTCCTGTGGGTCCGGCGCTCAGAGGTGATGAATTGATCAGATAGACGAGGCTGGGTGTATCCCGGCCGCTGATTACCGAGGCGATTCTGATCTGAGCCCGGCACCCGGACGCGGCCATCTGGCTGCACAGGAACACGTGGGCAGCCCCGGCCCGAAGCCCAGGGCGGATGTCATGCCGCCGCCTGCAAGAGTTTTTTTTCCCCTGCCGTATTTCTTCCCGGTTCTCTCTGGCTGGTTCCTTTTGGCTGGGCTTGTTTTGATGTACCAACACCGTTCCCCTGGGCAGCCTGTGCTGCGGAAGAAAGTATCCTAATAGGAGGTGAGCTTGCAAAATGCAGCCTCCTGGGACTTGCTCCAGAAATAATATAGAAGCAGAGGGAGTCTAGGATGTTTTATTTTCTAAACATTAAAGGTGTTTATTTTTAATGTGCATGTGTTTTGCCTGTATGTATACCTGATGTGCGTGTAGTGCCCACTGAGACCAGAAGAGGATGGAGCCGCCATATGGGTGTGCTTAACCACTGAGCCATCTCTAGCTCCAGAGTTTTTTTTTTCTTTTGTTTTGTTGTGTGTGTGTTTGTGTGTGTTTGAGACAGGATCTCCTGTAGCCCCAGCTGGCCTGGAACTCGTTATGTAGACCAGACTGACCTTAATCTCACAGAGATCCTCCTGCCTCTGCCACTTGTCTCTTGTAGCTCAGGCTCGTGTACTTGGTATGTAGCTGAAGATAATTTTGAATTCCTGATCCTCCTGCCACAGGTGTTTACTACCACATTGACGAAAAAAAAAAATTTTTTTTTTCTTTTTGAGACAGGGTCTCCCTGTAGTCCCAGCTGACCTAAACTCACTATGTAGACCAGGCTGGCCTTGAACTCACAGCTGTGCCTCCCGAGTGCTGGGACTAAAGGCGTGCACTACCACGCCCGGCGAGGACAAAAAAATTTTATGCGTGTATGAGAGTATATTCTTTTCGAGAGTTAAGGGTGCTCAAATGTGTGTGCTGGTGCATGTGGAGCCAGAGGTTGGCTTCTGGTGTTTTTGACCACTCTACATTTTCTGAGGCAGAGTCTCTCCCTGAATGGTTTGTTTCTCCCTAGTCCAGTGAGCCAGTTGCACACCCCTTGAATTACAGGTGGTTACCACATCCACCAGTTTTGGGGGGGAATCCAAACTCTAGTCCTCAACTTGTATAGCAAACACAGCCCCCTCCCTGGCCCAGAAAAAAGTTTTAACATATAAATTGTGCAAGCTTGTGGGATACTAGTACATTTGCACACTGTGTAATGTCTTTAGGGTAAGAATACCTGCTTTATTTTCTAAACAGACTAAAGGTGTTTATTTTTAATGTGCATGTGTTTTGCCTGTATGTATACCTGATGTGCGTGTAGTGCCCACTGAGACCAGAAGAGGATTTGTTTCGTTTTGCCAGGCCTAGGAACCAACCTAGGGCATCTTGGGTGCTAGGCAAGTACTCAGCAAATGAGCTACAGCCCCACCCATAATCCCTTTTTCCCCTTGGATCTCAAGTAACCCAGGCTGGTCCTCAAGCTAGGATGACCTGAAACTCACTGTATAGACCAGGTTGGCCTCCATAACACAGATGGTCCGGTCCGCCTCACCTGCCTCTGCCTCCTGAGTGCTGAGATCAAAAGATGTGTGCCATCTGCTGTATTTAGGGTCTCCCTGTAGTCCCAGCTGACCTAGAACTCATAATATAGACTAGACTGGCCTTGAACTCACAGAGATCCATCTGCCTCTGCCTCCCAAGTGCTGGGATTAAAGGCATGTGCCACCACACCCAGCCTTGTTCTGCTGTATTTTTAAAAGCTTTAATATATGGCCAGGCTTGGTGGCACAGACCTGTAGTCCTATCACTCAGGAGGCAGAGGCAGGCGAATCTCTGTGAGCTCAAGGCCAGCCTGGTCTCTGTAGTGAGTTCTAGGCCACCTGGGGCTGCAGGGAGACCCTGTCTCAAAAAGACCAAAAAAAAAAAAAGCAAAGCTTTAACATATATATCACAGTAGTAAGTTTTTCTTATCTTTAGTATCTCAACCTATATGAAGTTATTATCCAAAAGACACATCTGTCTGCCACCTTCAGCCAGTCTAATGAGAGCTGAAGCTTCATATTCATATTCATTTGACAGCAGCAATTAGATGATGAGACTGAAGGGGCCTCAACATAAACGGACTTCAATAGTTCCTGTAAGAATGCCTTTTGTATTTGAATTGTTAAGC
>NW_008353126.1:2728863-2784284 GCF_000622305.1 Nannospalax galili | reverse complement strand
AGCAGGTTCCTATGAGTGACTTATAATTTTGTTTTTCAATTTTTTTGTGGGTGTGTGTACATTTGTATAGATGCACACTCAAATATGTGTGCATGTGTCAAGGTCAGAGGTTGAAGTTAAGTTGAAGTTTGGTGGTTTGGTGTCTTCCTCTTTCCTCTGCTTTTTTTTTTTTTAAAGACAGTCTCTCACACTCAGCTGATTCAGCCAGCCAGAGTGGCTGGCCAGCAGGCCCCCAGGATCTGCCTTTCTTCCCTTCTCCCACAGTGCTGGAGTTACAGATGTGTGCTGCAACACCCAGTTTTTATGTGGGTACTGAGGATTGGAACTCAGGTCCTCAGGTTTGCACAGCAAACACTTTACCCACTGAGCCATCTTCCCAACCTCATGTCTAATTTCAGAAAATGTGTTAATGCATCAGATTTTAGGTACCTTGAAATCCAAACACCAGATTTTTAAAAAATGATGTTTATGAGAGTCAGGGCTGTATGTCACATGCAAAATTCACACAAAAAAGGGTGTTGACTTCAGGCAGTGGCAGAGTTGTAGACTGAAGGATGGCAAGGACCAGGAAGATGGAGCCCTCAAAGAAAAGCAGCCAATGACTGAACTCAAGAGGTCTACAATCTGTTAAATGTGACTTCATAAATAATAGTGCTACTCGGAGTATCTAATATCACAGTGTTAATAAGATTAATGTTAAATCTTAACTCTCTTAATGATAAGAGAATGGGCTGTGTCTATTTCTTGTTTTCTTTATACTTAGTGCCTGATGCATTGGCTATGGCTGTGTGTGACTGTTGTGACTCCAGTTTATAAGATGTGAATACCTATGTCCTGCCAAAACCAGGGCTCTTCTGTCCTAAATCCTTACCTCTGGCAAAATGGCTTTCCAAGCTGCAAATATACCAAATAGGATTAGTTTTCAGGAGTGGGGAATTTCCTTCCCATATATTCTTTAAAGTATTTTTAATTATTATTTTTATGTGTATGTGTGTATTGCCTGCATGTAAGTGCACCCATGTCAGGCAATGCCTGCCAAAGATGGAAGAGGCTGTCAGATCCCCTGGAACTGGAGTTACAGACAGTTGTTAGTTGCCATGTGGGTGCTGGGATTTGAACCCGGGTCTTCTGCAAGAACAGTCAATGTTCTTAACCGCTGAGCTATCTCTCCAGCCCTCCTTCCCATATTTTAAGAGTGATCAAAAGTGTCATGGGTAGCAGACACTTTAGGTTTCATCTTGAACAAACTATTTAATGAAGATGAGCAGTCAGATGTTCCACTATGGTTAAATTAGTCCAGTTGTCTCCACTAGGTGGAGAAGAAGCCACCATTGTTTTTTCGGGAATAACCTCCATTCGTGGCTGCCGTGTGAGGAGACACTGGAGAAAAGAGAATCAAGGGTGGGCTTTAAATTTCAGATCCTTTTCCCTTTTTTTTTTTTGAATCTTTTAATCCAAACATTTATTGGTACCATGGAGAAGATTCTCGTCAAATTGGGAAATTAGCATGAGGACAGATGGGCAGTAGTTAAGGTCTCCCACTCCCAAGTTTATGTCCTTTACCTGCACTGCTGGAAATGTCACCTAGACCTAATGCTCATCTAAAAAACAGAAAAACTGGACTAATTGCTTATTTCTTTAGTCAGCACATCTCCTTACTGTTAGTCTGACAGATGTCAATCAGTACTTTCCAAGACCCTCTCTAGTCTCTGATCTGCTCTACCAGCCTGTTACCTCAAGTCTCTGATTCCTGGTTATTCAGAGACTATTGCACCACCCCATGTGCCCACCCAATCTTCTAACCCTCACCTATGGATCCCTGGATGCTGTGGATAGACTCCTTCTTAGGGTTGATCCATTGTCTGATGTTAGCCCAGGAAGAGATGGGGCCTAAAGGAGGAAGGTGTAAACATTCTCCAGGAAACTGGATCTTGCTTCTAGAAAATGGAGTGGGGACAGCAGAGTGAGCTCAATCAGAAAGAGAAAGGCAAGAGGGAACAGCAATTACTTGAGGTTTCAAAGGTAAAGTATTCCAGTCCAGTGAGATGGACTAGGGATGTAGCTCAGTGGTAGAGCACTTGCCCAGCATGCATGATATCTGGGTTTGAGCCCCAGCACATTTAAAACAAAACCAGACAAAACCAAATTATATTACAGATATAAAAATACAGAAATTTGTATGCAAATGGGTGCTTGTGGTATTTCAGGTGTCATTTTTACCTCGTGTGATTGGATGATAGCATTCTTAGGGAAAAGAGGCTCTGCCACTTACCCATGGGTTTCCTGGGTGGTCTCCTTATGTAACACTATCTCATTTTTGTTCTTGAATGCCCCAGTATGGTGGTCATACAAGGCTGCTAAGCGGAAATCCAGGTCATCCTTTGGTATCTACAGAGGAAGTCAGTTGCTTCAAAGTTATGTTGACCTCCTTGTGACTCTAGTCAGATTCTGTTCGACTTTCTTATTCCCCAGAATAGTAGAAATTCTTCAACTTTTTAACATACTGCATTATACATGAAGATGACTTAACTCATCAATATGGAATGATCTCACTCATGGGTAGAAGGAGTGAAGAGCTCACTGGTGATGTGGAAAAATTGTCCCTGACTTGGGCTTAATGACCTTTACCTCATTTATTGTTATATTCAGCCCTTGATTTAATACAATGCATGAGAAGAAATTCAGTAAAAACAATTTATACCAACCTGGAACAAAATCCAAGCCTTGTGACTTAATAAATTGGTTTAGGATTTGGCAATATCTTGGTCTAGGGATAATAAGAGGAAAATGTTGAAGAACTTCAGACTACCTTTCAAAAAAGGATATTAATGCCGGGCATGCTGGCATATGCCTATAATCCCAGCACTCAGGACGGTGAGGCAGGAGGGTGGAGAGTTCCAGGCAAGTATGGGCTACATAGTAAGTTTGCGGCCAGCCTTGGTGATATCTATCTATATCTATGTCTGTAGATTAGATATAGCTTTCTTAAGACTCTGTCTCAAGGAAAACCAAAAAAAGATAATTGAGTCCTAAGGAATGAAAAGGAAAATAGTGTTTCAATTCAAGGTACCTTGGGATCAAAAAAATAGGCCTCTCGCCTCATGGAGGTGATGGTGGGAGTTGAGCTGAGCCGATTCCAGGGTTCCTGTTGCTGAGTAAGGTGAGTTGGGTTCTTACATGGCATTTTCTGCAAAAGAGAAATCACATCCAGGACCTGTTATACAGGAGGCCTTGCTGATGTAGTGGCATCAATGACACCCTCTTACTACATCCCATTTTATTTGAATCTCGGATATCTGTAAACAGAATAATAACATGGGTGTAAGATTCTAATCTCTCAGTGAGAAATGACTGAAATGGGCCAGGAAAACAGAAGCTAGTAGAGTTGGCTGTCAAGAAAGGAGAAAGAGGGTAAGGAGCAGCTTTTGATGATGAGCTTAGGTCCAGCAGTCCTGAGTTTGAGAAAAAATTAGTCTTCTAATGGTATTAACAGACAGAAAACTGGAATCATATGAGTTGTTGTAGACAAGGTTGAAACAAGTAATAAAGATCAGGTTGTCCAAGTGCAGTGATAGTTGAAGCCTGCAGAAAAAGAGCCTGAATAAAAGAAAAGCTGGTTCATGAAGACTGCATAGTATCTATCACCAGAGGTAGGAGGGTCTGGTGAGAGGCAATGCAGGACAAAATCAGAGCATGTGGTGTCTAGGTGAGAAGAGTATTAGGCAGTAAAGGGTCAGTCATAGAAGGAAAGAATGTCAGAAAAAAGCCCATTGGACATTCAGTTCTGTAAAACCCCACAAACATGAATGAGAAAAGCACAAAATCGATTTCTTCACTGTATATAAAAATGCACGTTTCATCACTATTCCCAGTACCAAGCATGATGGCCTAATATGTGTATTTAAAAAAATCATATTCTGGGCTGGGTATGGTGATGCATGACTTTAATCCCAGCACTCGGGAGGCAGAGGCAGGTGGATCTCTGAGTTCAAGGCCAGCTGGAGCTAAAGAAAGACCCTGTCTCAAAATGACCAAAAAAAAAAAAAAATCATATTCTGGGGCTGGAGAGATGGTTCAGCAGTTAAAAGCACTGGCTTGCTGGGGACCTAGGTTCAGTTCCCAGCACCCACATCGTGGCGAACAACTGTTTGTAACTCCAGTTACAGGGGATCTGATGCCCTCTTCCAACCTCTGTGGGCATTGCATGACATGGGTGTACTTACATGTAGGCAATATACTCATATACATAAAATAAAGATAATAAAAAAATCAGATGCTGATTGAACAATGACTAAATTCCAGTGAGAACTGCCGCCTCTTAGAAATCTCACTGTCCTCCCTCCCTCCACACGACAAAATGTGTGATAGCTCAGTTAAACCTTAACTGAACAGTAGTGTCAAGCAAATACAGGATTAAAGGTGTGCGCCACCATACCCAGCAAAATAAATAAATTTTTTAAAATTGAAAAAAACTCTTAAGCCTGTTGCCTACCACTAATCTCCATTTGACACTTCCATAGGCACCACAAAAAAAAAATCTACATAATTCCTGACAGCATCTTCCTGCCCAAATCTGCTTCCTTGGGATGTTCCATTTCAGTGAATGGTGTCAATTAAGTCTCAGAACCAGGAGTTGTCTTAGATTTGTCCCTTCTCTTGGGTACATATCTAGTCAGCCACTAAGTCCCATTGTCCTGCCTTTGCCTCTTTTTCACACTTGCATCTTATCCCCTCCCTGTATCACCGCTGGACATGTTTCTGAGTTGATCCCTCTTAGCTCCCTCCCATACTATTCAATCCACTGCTGTGTGTAAATTCTAAAACAACAACCTGATTGTGTCACTCCGGTGCTTGAAATCCAACCATGATTCCTAACACCTCCAGGATGAATTCCTAGCCGGCTAGCTCGAACCTCAACAGCACTCTGCCACTAAGAACTCTTCTCATCTCCAGCAATGATCACTATGTGTCTCTACTTCACACATGGATTTAGCTTTCCTGGGCTTTGCAATTCCCCAACAAACTGCTCTGTCCTTCATTCCCATGAAGGCATACCTACTGCTTCCTTTCCCCCTCAGTGACTGATTTTTTCTCTTTCCTTTCCTTTCCTTTCTTTTCTTTTTTCTTTCTTTCTTTCTTTCTTTCTTTCTTTCTTTCTTTCTTTCTTTCTTTCTTTCTTTCTTTCTTTTTTTTTTTTGAGATAGGGTCTCACTATGTAGCCCTGGCTGGCCTACAACACACAATGCAGATCAGGCTGGCCTGGAACCCACAAAGCTACACCTGCCTCTGCCTCCTGGGTGCTGTGTTTAAAGATGATCTCCCACCACTTCCAGCCTTGATTTTTCTTTGTCATTTCTCTTTTTTGGGGGGGGGGCTCTTTTTGAGACAAAGTCTCCCTGTAGCTCCAGCTGACCTGGAACTCACTATGTAGACCACACTGGCCTTGAACTCACAGAGATTTGCCTGCCTCTGCCTCCTGAGTGCTGGGATTAAAGGCGTGCGCAACCATGCCCAGCCTCGGCCTTGATTTTTCTATCTTCTCATTTCAGCCCCTCCCATCACCTGGCCCAGCTTACTCATTTGGATTTCAAATTTACCTTCTCTGGGAAGCCTTCCTTCAAGTTCCTGTTTCTTTTGGCACTCTACGTATGACTCAGTTACAACACATGAGCACGCACTTTTGTTGTGTGGATATTTTGTTTTGAAACTGGGTGGTGGCCAGGTGTGGTGGCGCATGCCTTTGATCCCAGCACTCAGGAGGCAGAGGCAGGTGATCTCTGTGAGTTCAAGGCCAGCGTGGTCTACATAGTGAGTTCCAGACCAGCTGGGGCTACAGGGAGACCCTGTCTCAAAAAGATATCCTAGTCCTTCTGCTTCCAAGTGCTGAGATTACAGGTGTGAGCCTCCACTCCTACATTGTCCAAGCATTTTACTGCTGCTGCTGCTGGTCTGTCTTTCCAACTAGAGCTAATTGAAAGAAAAAGCTCATGTAATTTAAACTATACACTCAGATTTTAGCAGAGTGTCTGACATACTGGATGAGAGGAACAAATATTGAATAAGAGAAAGCTCTTTGTTATTGTTATAAAACCCAATATACCATTTAACCCACTTTATTTTATACCTCTTCAAATACCCCAAACACTTCTACTAGTGTAGAAGTGTAGTATCCCAAACACTGTCTAAATTCCTGGATCACTGACCACAGTTATACTAAGCACACATGTACACAAACAGGTTCTTGCATTAACCAGAGGACAGAGGTATTGTGAAGACCTATTTGAAACATGCCTTGGTGTCTTTTACTCTACATCTCATCTATCTTTGGAGTACTGCTCCAAACAAGAGGAAAAGGCAGCTTGGTAGAACCCGGGTTTCCCCCACCTTACATTAGTCACTAGTGAGAGGGGCCTTGTTCCTCTGGATCAGAGTTCACTTTCCTTTGCTCAAAAGTACTTCTGAAATGTTAGCAGACCTGAATATGGGGACAGAGAGACAGGCAGAAAACAGATTTTTTTTTTTTCCCGGTACTTGACTCAGTGATCTTACCAGGTCAGGTTACCATCGCTGCTGCTCACACCAACAGAAAGGAACCTGCTGACGACCCTATTGGGAATTTTCTCAGGAAACCCCAGTACCTTAGAAGCCCGAAGATTTCCCGAGGATGTGTCCTCGTTAGTTAACGTAGGGTTCGAGAAAGATTCCTGAGTGTGAGGCATGCTTAAAAGGCCCAGAGACAGACAGACACCTCTTATCCGGAGATCAGCGCAGCCGCAGCACTACCTAGCTCAGAGAAGATCCCGGGTCCCAATTGTTTGGAACGCTCAGTTTTTGGTTGCCTGGTAACTATAGGTCCATTTATGACTGAGATGCATTCCCTTCTTAGAGATGCGCCTCCTGGCGGTTCAACTAGCGAGGAGGCCGCGGTGAAAGGGAGGAAAGGGGGCCCAGGGCAGAGTCTGGGAGCCCTGACATTTGCACTCCTCGAGCCTCAGCTGAAACACGCTGGCCTTCCACGGCACGGGAGTTCGGCAAAAGATTTTGTCTCATGAGAGAATCCCTAAAAGATGACGCCAAACTTTCCTTCTCCCACCATCTATTTTCAAAGCCACGAGAGTATGAGAATGTCAAGAAATGGAAGAGCCCATTGGAAAACTGCGGGTTGAGGCAAACTCTCCTCCTTGCTTATAGTCGTTTTAACTATGCAAACATCAGGGCTGCTCCTACAGCCGTCTGTAAAAATACGGATGGATTTGGCGGGATGGAAGGATGGAAGCAAGATCTCCAAAAGCAGCTTTTGCAGTTGCTAATACGTGCTAGGACCACTCTAGGAGAAGATTCAGGGAGGGTAGCGATGACGTCTTCCTCCTTTTAGCATTTCATACACCACGTTTGCAAAATTAGAGATGCTCAGAAATAGCCCCTGGCCCGGAAGAGGAATGGGGAGAAAAATGAGTTGTTGATGATGGTTTGGAAAGTGCTTCTACCTCGTACTTTACGTAAGCCTGCAGGGTTGGCTGCATACCCGGGCGCGCGTACTCCCACGCCGCGCGCGCCAGCGGTGGCGGCTGCCATGGAGACCCGCAGGTGAGCGGCACAGGCGCGTGGTCCCTGCCCCACCCGCGCCCAGCCAAGAGGATGCGGTTGTCAAGGCGACGTGGATAGGAGGAGGAGAGGACACCGGGAGGAGGAAGGATGGGCGGCCTCTACGTAGCCGCAGGGAGTTGACTGGAGCGAGTCCAGCCCCTTGCATCCTCCCCCAGTGTACCTCCCTCCTCGTTTTTTCCTCCTGCCAGCATAAGCAGCCCTCGCAGCACCTGAGCCGCTACTGCCGCTGGCTCAGGACTGCGCTATGGCTGAGCCTGGTCACAACCCCCATTCCTCTGCCAGAAGCAGAGGAAGAACTGCGAGGCGCACCACCCGGCTTCTGTGGCTGTTGCTCTGGGCCGGGACTGCCTTCCAGGTGACCCTGGGAACTGGACCTGAGCTTCACGCCTGCAAAGAGGTACTGTCCACTCCACCCCTTTGACCTGATCCCACTTTGGTCAGAAAAATCTTGGATCCAGACGGAGACCTTGGGATCCAGACACATTTTCAGAGGCCACAGAGTTCAGATTTCGCTGGAGCTGAGAAGTAGGAGTAGGGAAAAGGAGCAGGCTGGCGTCATGGGGGAGGACTCCTGAAATGGATCACCCTCACAGCTTGGGGTGCTGGTTCAGTGGAAAAAGGTCCGTGCTCCTAAAGAGGAGTGACCTAGTCTCTGGAAAGAACAGAGGAAAACCCCATGAGGGGCTTTTCTGATGGGGTGAAATTACCTGAAAAGTGGTTCAAAACAAGAGAATGTACGGAGAGGCCCAATAGACAGAGGGAAGGAGGAGAGTAAGGTAAGAATAGGATTAAGAGAGCCAGAAAAAAAAGTAGCAGACTGAAGTCAGAATCTTTGTGGTTTGAGAAGAGTGGAAGAGGGACAGTAGGACCCAGAGCTCTGTGCCCTTACTGAGTACTAACTCTGATCTGCCCATAAAGCTTCTGTTCCCCAGAACACCTTGTTTAGTGTTTAGCACATGTCCCATCTTTTCCCAATTTTGAGTTTTAAACACCTGGTTTTCTGCCAATCTATCTGTCCTCTGAACTTCTGCTAATATATGCCATACGTCTTTTTCAAGGTGTTTCTAAAACATGAGCAACATAAGTTAGGCAATAGGTAGTAAATGTCTTCTAACAAAAAAATGCTTTTTTTGAAAAATATTTTGGGGGAACATTAAAAAGACATTAGGAATAACATAATTCAGTAGTTTCTGTATTAATGAAATAACAATGTTTGGTTTGTGCTCGAAGTGACTTTAAAAAAACCATATGGTAGTGGCAACAGTAAAGTATTTACAAGAACTATATTGGAAGAAGGCAAAATAAAAGTTATTTTTGCTTGAAAGCATGTCAAAAGTCTAACATTGTAGGAGTAATGCTAAATGTCAAAGCTGGCTAAGGTTTTGAGAGGTAAAAATACTCCTTATAAGTCACTAGTATTAATTAGCAATGCCACAACTCCATCCCATGTGGAGATATATTATCATGAAGAGGTTCTGAGCATTAGCCTGCCTGCAAACAGCAAATCATAAAAAAGCAGGAGGTATTTTTATATGGATAAACTTTGATCTTAAAGATTCATCAATATCTAAAGTGACTCAGAGCTGGGAATGTAGTGCCTGCTTGGAATGCATGAAGCCCTAAGTTTGATCCCCAGTACACCCCAATTCTGATGGCGCTTGTTTACAATCTCAGCATTTAGGAGGTAAAGGTGGGAAGATCATAAATTTAAGGTCATCCTCAGCTACATAGTGAGTTCAACATTAGCCATGGCTTGGCTACAAGAGACTCTGTCTCAGAAAAATATAAATAACTTGGGACTGACAATATGGCTCAGCAGGTAAAGGTGCTCACTGTCCAAGTCTGGTGATCTGAGCTTGAGCCTTGGAACCCAAGTAGAGGTAGAAGGAGAGAATAAACTCTACAAAATTGTTCTCTGATCTTCACATGCTGGATCACACCGCCCTCCCAGACCAAACAAAATCAAACCATAAATAACTTAAAAAGTTATTCCAGTCAATGAGTCTTTTAAAACTTTAGTCAGTCCCAGTGACACTCTTGCCTTGGCCATCTACATGTCTACCATGCTACTTTATGACATATTTAATTTTTTTATTTACTTACTTTTATTTTATGTATATGTTTTGCCTGCATGTATGTAAGTGTGCCCATGTTGCGCAAAGCCTGTAGAGGCCAGAAGAGGGTGTCAGAGCCCTTGGAACTGGAGTTATAGATGGCTGTTAGCCACCATGTGGGTCTGGGAACTGAACCCAGGTCCTATATAAGAGCAGCCAGTGCTCTTAACTGCTGAGCCATCTCTCTAGGCCTTTATGACATATTTTAAAGATGACTAGGAAAATGATGATTTTCTTGGTGACAGTGGGTCACTGACCTTGGTGGCTGGTGATCTAACCAAGTACAATAATAATTCCAAGCAAACCCTCTTACCTAAGGATTAAACACTGCATCTCCTTTGTGAAAGGTAAGAATTCTACAGCTCTCCTTTAATTCCAGGAGGCAGAGGCAGGTGGATCCCTCTCTGTGATTTCAAAGCCAGTCTGGTCCACATAGTGAGTTCCAGGACAGCTGGGGCTACAGGGAGACCCTGTCTCAAAAAGAAAAAAGAAAAAAAGAATTCTACAGTTCATCTACCAGTTGTCATTTACATCTTTTTCCACTGTGGGCAATGTGAAGCATTTAAGGCATTAAACACACTTCTATCATCTTGGTTTGGGAGGAGGAAGAATATTATTTGTGAACCCTACCTTGTGTGCAAATTTTGTCTTTAGTCTTCTTTAGACAACCAATATTTGCTTAAGCAGATGGTCTTACCACAGAAAGAGTGAGCCGAAGGTAGCAGAAAGGTGCTCAGCACTCAGGAATTCCAGTCCTTGTTACTACACAGTTTTTGAAGCTGTAGAATGGATATTATGATATAACTCTGACCTCAGAGAGGATTGTCTTGAGGATTGGAAGAAAAAAATACACTTCAGACACAAATAGATGGCTTCACCCCCCACTTCTCAGCTCAGCTTCTTTAATTAGATCCACACCCGTTGCCAGGTTGAAAATGGCTTAGGAGGCATTGCTCATTGATCATGAGCACCAGTGAGCTCTGTTTACACTCTCCATGAGTAAACAGTTGGCCTCTGAATACCCTTGACTCCAAAATAATAAGGAAGATAATAAACCCATTATTATAGTGTTCTTCATTAAGGCAATATGAACTGATCCACAAAGTTTGGGCATTTCCAATTCCAAATGGCAAAAATTTCATGCAAGACTTTTCTCAGTTCTTAATCATTGTGGAATTTCCCCTGAGTCTACTTTGGGTGTTAATGTCAGGGATTCTTATCAAGCCAAGGCTAATTCAAGTGACAGTGATGTTGTTACAGGCTGTCTATAAAAGCTGAACTATCCCACTGGATTGAATGAGGAAAAAGTGGTTTGGCTTGAAGTTTGACTGAGGTGGCAGAGAGCTGGGAGGGGAACTGCTGGATGTGTGCCGGGGCTTGGTGCTCCTGTCACAGTTTTACAATAATCAGGGTCACCAGTGGAACTAAACATCCTGGATGATGTTTGTTCACATGAATCACTTCTTTAGCTTGGTGCTGGCCCAGGCTAAGTGCTGACTGAGAGCCAAACATTTTTTTTTTCATAGTGCAATGAGTCTTAAATCAAACAAGAGCAACAGAGAACTGCCTTTAACATGGGTTGCCTTGTCCTGAGGCTGCTGTGCTAATTGCCCCCAAAGGGACTGCCCATCCATATTGAAAAGCCCAGGGGCCTTAGGAATCTGACAGACATAGATTGGAATAAAATTTGTCGAATGAGTGATGACTCTGCTATTTAGTCAGGATGCAAGATAATTCCTGACACCCTCAGATTCCTGTCCTATAAAATGGGGATAGTCATATCTATCTCATAAAGCTGTTGTAAGGGTTGAATTAAATAAGACAACACATGTCAAGTATCTAGTACATATTCTGGACATATAGTTGCTTAAGAAACCGTGGGGGACAAACATAAGAAATCATAAGATATAAACACTGATCTAAAGTCAACATGTGGCCAGCAAGGCTTGGGTGGCAAGATAGAGGTAAATAGAAGAGAGGAAAACTACCTGAACAATTGGTGTTTGACCTGCCTCTGGACTAATAAGTTGCATTACTGGGCAGACATGGGGGCAGAGCGCTGTCTAGATAGAGGGAGGAGCCTGAGGAAAAGCCCACAGAACAAGCAAAGATTCTGGTAATTTCAAGTAGACAAGTTGACTGAAATGTGAAGTGACTTGGGGAATAGTAGTGGATACGGTCAGAATGTTAGAATCAAAATGGAGCATCTGGAAGGATTTCTGGCCAAATTAGCAGCCTGCTCAGAGTAGATTAGTATGGACAGAAAATAACATGGTTAAAGGCTGGGGCTGTAGCTCAGTTAATAGAGTGTTTACTTAGCATGCACAAAGCCCCGATTTCTATCCTCAGTATCATATAATACAGACCCACATATTCTTCTAGATCTTTTCATTTTGCCTTTTTGACACAGCTGTAGCCCCAGCTGGCCTGGAACTCGCTATGTAAACCAGCTGGCCTTGCCTTGAACTCACAAAGATCTCCTGCCTCTGTCTCCCAAGTACTGGGATTAAAAGCACGTACCCCCACACCCAGCTCTTCTGGTTCTTTAGTCCCAACACTTGGGAGGCAGAGGCAGGCAGATCTCTGTGAGTTCAAGGCCTGCTCAGTCTATATAGTGAGTTCCAGGCCAGCTGGGGCTGCAAGGGGACCTGTCTCAAAAAGACAAAAAATTAAATAAATAAAAATTATTATTATTTTTTTTGGAGCCAGGTTGTGGCACATGCCTTTAGTCCCAGCACTTGGGAGGCAGAGGCAGATGGATCTTTGTGAGTTTGAGGCCAGCCTGGACGACATAGCAAGTTCCAGGCCAGCTGGGTCTGCAGGGAGACTCTATCAAAAAGACAAAAAAAAAAGTTATTTATTTTTTTTACTTTATGTGTATGAATGTATTGCCTGCATGTATGTAAGTGCACCCATGTAGACAATGCCCAAAAAGGCCAGAAGAGGATGTCGGATCCTCTGGAACTGGAGTTACAGATGGTAGCTACCTCGTGGGTGCTGGGAACTAAACCCAGGTCCTCTGTAAGAATAGCCAGTGCTCTCCAACCCGTTTTTAAAAATTATGTGTATATGTGTGAGTATCTGTGTGCACATGTGAGTGCAGGTGCCTGAAGAGGCCAGAGGTGTCAGATTCCCCTGGAGTTGGAGTTACAGATAGTGGTTATAAGCTGCCTGATGTGGGCGATGGGAACTTAATTCAGCTAAAAACTCTTAAACGCTGAGCCATCTCTCCATCCATCTGGTAATTTTAACACTTTGAAAGTGGAGGAAGGAGCATCAGGAAGGAAGGATTCAAGGTCATCTTTGACTACACTGAGAATTCAAGACAAGTCTGGGCTACATGAGATCTTGTTTGGAAAAGAAAGGAAGTCAGGTGTGGTGGCACACCCTTTTAATCCCAGCACTTGGAGGCAGAGGCAGGTGGATCTCTGTAAGATGGAAGCCCCATTCCTTTGTCTGCATAGTGAGTTGCAGGCTGAGGCTACAGGTAGACCCTGTCTCAAAAGGCAAAAGAAAAAAAAAAAAAGCCGGATGTGGTGGTGCACGCCTTTAATCCCAGCACTTGGGAAGTAGAGGCAGGCACATCTCTGTGAGTTCCAGGCCAGCTGGGTCTACAGGGAGACCCTGTTCCAAAAAAACCAAAAAAAAAAAAAAAAAAAAGAAAGGGAAAAAAAGATGATTAAGTTCAGAGAGTCAGAATCAGGAGACCAGTTTGTGTTTTACTGAGGTTATGGATAGAGTTGTTATCAAAGAAACTGTGCTAGGACAGTGACAGTGGGGCAAATGGAAAGGCACAGATAGGATAGGCAGGCTGAAGGCACGCAAGTGATTGAAGGTGTAGGCAACTGTTGAGGGGCAAGTTTTAACTTTTTTGGTCAGGATTTTAGAGTAAGGGAATGATAGGGGTTACTAGCCAAAATTCAGAAAGAAGACATAGCCATAGTGAGCAGGGAGATCCTTTTTCATAGTCCCTATTACCCTGAGATCAGTCCCTGGAGGGGTGAGGGGGTGAAGTGTCTGGAGTACCCATTACTTCCCTGTATGATCATAGTTTCTAGGCATTTTTTTTCTGGTCTTTTTGAGGCTGGAGGTGCAGTGGCCTAGAACTGACTATGTAGACCAGGCTGCCCTTGAACTCTGCCTGTCTCTGCCTCCTGAGTGCTGGGATTAAAGGCATGTGGCACCACGCCTGGCAGCTTCTAGGATTTTAGCTTTTCTCCTGTGTTTCTCACATAATGCTGGAGGCTTGAGCTCCTCAGGGACATGGGAAGATCTAGAAAGCATTCAGCAGGTTAGGTTTAAAGTGACTCCTGTGTTTGGGAGCCACTGAGGCTGGATATTTAGAACACCTGCCATAATTGGTGAGAAGGAAAAATTAAAGTGCTTATGGGGAGCCAGAGCATGCTGTTTTTATTTGCCATCAGAGGGGAACAGTATCTTCTTGGGATTTGGACATTTAAGCAGCAATCTTGTATATTTGCCTGACTCAAGGTAAAATGTACCTAAATCAAACCAGAATGATAATTGCCACACATATTTAAAATGCTTTTAAAGTGGTACATTTTGTCAGCCCACAAATAGGAATATATGGGCAAAAAGAGAAGAGATAATAAGAAACGCTTGCAATCCCATTGCTCAAACCATCCTCCTTGTGTGCCTGTGAGAGACCGAGTAGTGTTGTAGAGTATGGGGAGCAAGCAACCTCAACTTCCCAGCTCTTCCATTCAGCAGTTGGGAAGGTATTTGATTTCCTTCTGCCTCCGTGACTTCTCTTTATAACAGAAATATTGGGGGCCTGGAGAGATGACTCAGTGGTTAAGAGTACTGGCTACTCTTTCAGAGGACCCCAGTTTGATTCTCAGCACCCACATGGTGACTAACAACCACCCATAACTTCAGTTCCAGAGGATCCAATGCCCTCTTCTAACCCCTGCTGGCATTGTAGGACACAGGTGCACTTACATACATACAGACAATACACTCATACACATAAAATAGAAATAAAACAAAACAGGAATATTGGGAACCAAAGATACAGTTTGTTAGTAGAACACTTGCGTAGCATGTGTGAGGCCCTGAGTTTGATCTCTAGCACTGCAGAAAAGGCAATATTAACAATATCTATTTTATTGTAATAAGGCAATTGAATTAATACATGTTTTTACATTTAAAGAAGTTATTTTTATTTTATGTGTATGAGTATTTTGCCTGCATGTATGTAAGAGTAGTGTGTGTGTGTGTGTGTGTGTGTGTGTGTGTGTGTGTGTATGTGCAATGCCTACGGAGGTCAGAGAGGGTGTCAGATCCCCTGGAACTGGAGTTAAAGATGGTTGTTAGCTACCATGTGGGTGCTGGGAACTGAACTTGGGTCCTCTGGAAGAGCAGACAGTACTCTTAATCATTGAGCCATCTCTCCAGCCCTGTGAGCTAATAAATGTAAAGTGCTTAGGGCAATTCTTTGTGCATAGTAAATGTTCAACAAATGTTAACTGTTATAATCATGTTTTAGTGAAAGTATAATTAATGTCTTTTTTTTTCTGTTTTTGTTTTGTTTTTTTGTGACAGGGTCTCCCTATAGCCCCTGGCCCGGAACTGGCCATGTAGACCAGGCTGGCTGCAGTCTCACAAAGATCTGCGTGCCTCTGCTTCCTGAGTGCTGGGATTAAAGGTGTCTGCCACCACACCTGGCTCAGTTAACATCATCTTATAGTTTTTATATTTTATTTTATTTATTTATTGTTATTTATTTTTATTTTATGTGTATGAGTGTATTGCCTGCATGTAAGTGAGTGCACCCATGTTGTGCAATGCTGCAGAGGTCAGAAGGGGGTTTCGGATTCCCCTGGAACTGGGGTTAAGGACAGTTTGTAGCGCCATGTGAGTGCTGGGAATTGAACCTGGTTCCTCTGCAAGAGTAGTCAGTGCTCTTAACTGCTGAGTCATCTCTCCAGCCCCAACATCATCTTATAATAATAGAAAATTATTAAGGACTTGAGGGAGCTAGAAATAGGTTGAGTTGGACTCCAAGTGTGGTGGTGCACATCTATCATCCTGGGAGGTAGAAACTGGAAGATCATTTACTGTTTGAGTCCTTGTCTTACAAAACAACAAACTCTAGCACAAATGAAACAAAACCCTGAGTGTGGTGGATTACTCTGGCAGCTGAACTCTTGGGACGCTGAGGCAGAAGGACTGCCTCAGATTCGTTGCTTAATCCTCCCAGTAATCACTAGAACAAGCCTGGGCCATATAGGGAGTTCCGGGCTTGCCTGGGCTACCGACCCTGGCCTAAAACAAAACAAACACATAGAAAAAGGAGGGAAAAATAAGTAGACGTGAATGATTTTCTGAGGAAAGAGTTGGTGGAACTTGGCAAAGAGAGGAGAACACCAGCGAGTTTAGCGCTGTGTGCTGTTCAGTGGCCCCAGATACAGGGGCTACTGACCTCAAGTTTGTCCAGGACCCCCGAGGAAATGTATTTTCAATTTTACTTAATTTAATTAAGTGAAAGCTAAAAATACTCAATTACTGAAAACTTTCTGAGTTTAGAATAACCTAAGTATATGAATCTATTTTCTTAACTTCTAATTTTATGAAATCTTAGTAGAGATCAATTTTTTTGGATGCAGATTTGGTGTCTGAATTCAGCTGTACTATAAAATACATGTCATGCTAGGGGTGATGGCATATGCCTTTAGTTCCAGCACTTGGGAGGCAGAGGCAGGTGGATATCTGTGAGTTCAAGGCAAGGCCAATCTGGTTTACATAGCAAGTTCCAGGCCAGCAGCTGGGGCTACAGGGAGACCCTGTCTCAAAAAGACCAAAATAAAATAAAACAAAATACACATCATATTTAGAAGACTAAATAAAAGAATATCTCAATAATATTTTTAAGATCTCTTTTTTTTAAGTGTGTGTGTGTGTGTGTGTGTGTGTGTGTGTGTGTGTGAATGTGAATGCTGGTGCCCTCAGAGACCAGAGGAGGGTATCAGATCCCCCAGAGCTGGAGTTACAGGTGGTTGTGAGCTTCCTGACATTGATGCTGAGAACTGAACTCAGGTCCTTTGGAAGAACAGTATGCTCTCTTAACCACTGAGCCATCTCTCCAGCCTGTGCCTCAATAATTTATAATGATTATATATTGATATGTTTTAGATATTACCTAAATGAAACATATGAAAACTAATTTCACCTGTGCTCATTTCTTTCAACATAGCCGCTGGAGAAATAGAAGTCCTATATGTGGCTCACATTTCTATGGGACATTGTTGGCCTGGAGATAGCAAGTCTTGTGCCCACAATGAGTCCTGTTTCTACCATTTCAGCTACATAATCTTGGGCAAGATAGTCTCCTTTCCTTCACTTTTTCATCTGGAAAATGGAAGGAGTTTAGCCTTTTAGGGATTACTAGGAGGATTAAGCAAGATAATGCTTGAAAAGTGTTTGGCAAAATGCATTGCATGTATACCTCAATAAATTGCCTGTCGTGTTTTATGACCTACTTTAAACAGACTTTATAGGATCACTAAATGGTCTTATGTGATATCATGTTGGTGATGAACTGGAAGAACTAGCCTGACTGACCTCTAATCCCAACTCTCACTCTGACTGTTCCTTCTTGTCCTCTAATGTAAGTCTATAGCTTTTCTCTCTCTGGAGTCACTTGTTTCTCCTCTCTATTGAATATTTCTTTTTCCTCCTCTTCCTCCTCCTTTTCTTCCTCTTCCTCCTTCTTTCTTTTTCTTGAGAATGAGTATACAATGATAAAAAATATTCATAAATTAATGGTTGATATAAAAAATTTTTTTGAGACAGGGTCTCCCTGTAGTTCCAGCTGGCCTGGAACTCACTATGTAGACCAGGCTGGCCTTGAACTCACAGAGATCCACCTGCCTCTGCCTCCCAAGTGCTGGGATTAAAGGCTTCACCACCACACCTGGCTTGAAATAAAAATGTAAAAGTAAATGAAAAAAAAAAAAAGCCAGGCATGGTACAATTCCAGCACCCCTAGGTTGAGACAGAATTGCCTTGAGTTACATAGACCTTGTCAAAAAGAGAGGGAGGAAGGAAGGGAGGGAGGGAGGGAGGGAGGGAGGGAGAGAGAGAGAGGGAGAGAGAGAGAGAGAGAGAGAGAGAGAGAGAGAGAGAGAGAGAAGAAAGTCTTCATCTACCAGCATTTGGCAAAGCTCTGGTCATTCTCATCTCCTAACAATGCATTCTCTTGGCTTCCAGGATACCAGCACTGATAGAGGTTTTGTTTTGTTTCCACCTCCCTGTGGCTCCTTTTCTGGCTCTCTTGGTTTTAACTTCCTTCATCTCCTTCAGCTGTAAATCTGGCAGTTCCCAAGGAGTCAGTCATTGGGGACCTCTACCAATTTCTCTCTTCTCTCTCTCTCTCTCTCTCTCTCTCTCTCTCCTCTTTATCTCTATCTCTATCTCTATCTCTATCTCTATCTCTATCTCTATCCAACCTCTTCAAATTTTATTCCCTAGGTGATCTCGGACATCATCATGGTTTGAAATATTTATCTTTTCTGGTTTGCTTTCTGTTTCTGTGATAAAACATCAACCAAAAGTAAATTAAGAGAGGAAAGTAGGCTATTTCGTCTTAGAGGTTACAGTACATCATCAAGGGAAGGCAGTGCAGGAATTCAAGGCAGGAGTTTGAAGCAGAAACCATGGAAGAATATTACTTATTGGCTTGCTTCCAGGCTCATATTCAGCTACCCTTCTTTTTTTAAAAATTTATTTATTTTTATTTTATGTTATGAATATTATGCCTGCATGTGTGTAAGTGCACCTGTGTCATGCAGTGCCAGTGTTGGATCCCCTGGAACTGGAGTTGTGGACAGTTGTTAGCTGCCATGTGGGTGCTGGGATTTGAACTTGGGTCTTCTGCAAGAACAGCCAGTGCTCTTAATTGCTGAGTCATCTCTCCAGCCCCTCAGCTACCCTTCTTATACAGCCCAGGCCCACCTACCTAGGGATGGTACTGCCCACAGTAGGCTGGACCCTCCTACATCATAACAATGAAGAAAATGCCCTACAGGCATGTCCATAGGCCAGTCTGATAGAGGAAACTCCACAGCTGAGATTCCCTCTTCTCAGCTATGTGTAGGTTTGTGTCAAGTCATCTATATGTGGATGGCTCCCAAATTTCTTCCTGTCTAGACCTCATCCCTGAACTATAGACTTATATATCCAGCTTCTCTAAACACTCTTTCGATTGGCAGCTCATATTCACCAAGTCCAGACCGCTGGTCTCCACCATCATTAAACCTGTGCCTTGAAGAATCTCTCTCACCTTAGCTCCTGGCAACCCCTTCCTTCCAGAAACTCAGGCTGCAAATCCTAATCTTCTCTTCCTCCTTCCTCTACTCTAATTTATCAGAAAATATTACTAGATCTACCTTCAAAATCTACCCAGAATGTGACAGCTTTGTGCTCTTCCACTGCTGCCTTTGTCCCAGACACCATCTCAAGCCTCCTAACTAGTTGCTTTGCTTCCACACTGACATATTGTTTTACTCAGCCTGGGTAAACCCACCAAAAATAAGCTTGACTTCTGTCTTCTTCTGCTAAAGCCTTTGACACTTTCCTTCTCAGAGCAGGAACCAGCTTCTTATGATGGTCTATAAGGTCCTTTGCACAGGTGGCCTCCCCTTCTTCCTCTCTACTGTACCAGCTTCCTGGCTATTCTCAGCCATCAGGGTTAGTCTCCTGGTGTTTTCTCTGTGACTCATTTCCCAAACACCTTCAGATTTTCATTTAAATAATCCATGATGACAAAACTTCCTGGAGACTTACCTCTAGTCCAAGCTGCAGAGCTAACTGCTACCTTGAATGTTGGTCTGCTGAGCACTTCCTTGTCTTTTGAAACTATTTTTTTTCTTCACATATTTATGTCTCTCAAAATGAGATCTTAGTTTAGTTTAGTTTTGTTTTGTTTTGGTCTTTTTGAGACAAGATCTCTCTGTAGCACCAGCTGGCCTGGAACTCTATGTAGAGCAGGCTGGCCTGGAACTCACAAAGATCTGCCTGCCTCTGCCTCCCAAGTGCTGGGATTTAAAAATATATGTGCACCCGTGTCGTGCAATGCCATGGAGGTCAGAAGAGGGCTTTGGATTCCCCTGGAACTGGAGTTAAGGACAGTTCATAGCTGCCATGTGGGTGCTGGGAATTGAACCTGGGTCCTCTGCAAGAGCAGTCAGTGCTCTTAACCACTGAGCCATCTCTCCAGTGCCCTGAGTGCTAGGATTCAAGGTGTGTGTCACCATACCTGGCAAGATCTTAGTTTTATTTCTTTCATAAAAATGTGTCACATTTTATGTGGCCTTGTAAGATTTGCTTTTCTAATATATTGTTTCTATCCTCAACCATGTTTTGTTCACGTTCAATATTGTAAAATATTCATTTGCTTAACTATTCCACAATTTTAAATAAGTTCTCCTGTTAAAAGACATTTGAATTTCCAGTGTTTTGGTATTTTGAACAATTCTGCTATGGGCATCGCTGCATCTCTCTTAATGAGAAGGTACATATTTCTCAAAGCTGAAAGTCTAGGGTTAAGTGCTAGGTGGTGGACTATGTGAAGCTTCATCTTTATTATGACAAATTGTTTTCCCACATGATGGAGCTAATCATAATTTATTTTTCAGTACTTCAGAGACTGAGATTCCATGAAAGACCTTAGTTACCTCTATGGTTTGAATATTTGTATTCTTTCCAATTGATATATTGATTTCTAATTCTTTTTTTTTTTTTTTTTTTGTGTTTTTGAGACAGGGTCTCCCTGTAGTCCCAGCTGTCCTGGAACTCACTATGTAGACCAGGCTGGCCTTGAACTCACAAAGATCCGCCTGCCTCTGCCTCCCAAGTGCTGGGATTAAAGGCATGCGCCACCACGCCCAGTTTCTAATTCTTTTTTAAAAACTTTTTATTTATTTATTTTTTTGTGTATGAGTGTTATGCCTGCATGTGTGTAAGCGTACCTATGTTATGCAGTACCCTCAGAGGACAAAAGAGGGCATTGGATCCCCTGGAACTGGAATTATGGATGGTTGTTAGCCATCATGTGGATGCTGGGAATCCAACCTGGGTCCTCTGCAAGAGGAGCCAGTGCTCTTAATCTCTGAGCCATCTCTCCAGCAATACTTTAATACCTAATTCTTAAAGCAATACTGTGGAAGTGTGATAGGACCCTGAGATTAGTGCCCCAATAAAAGAGGCCCAAGAGAACCTGACAGTAAGCATTTATGAGGGATGGGTCATCACTAGACCAGAGGTTCTTAATTTTTTTTCCACTCACAGGCCATTTTGCCTGAGAATTTTTTTTCTGTCTTTCTTTTTTGAGACAGGGTCTCCCTGTAGCCCTAACTGGACTGGAACTCACTATGTAGATCAGTCTGGCCTTGGAAACTCACAGAGATCCACCTGCCTCTGCTTCCTGAGTGCTGGGATTAAAGACATGTGCTACCATGGCCGCCTTTTAGCCTGAGAAATTTTTTATGTGGCCCTGGGTGTATAGATATGTAGACTAGGTATACAAATCAAACATTTAGATAATAGATCATAAAGAATTTTATTTTAAAATAATTCTTTGGTATATATGCAATTTCACTATTAAAGATTAAAGCAAATTTGCATATGAATGGGTTGGATGTGCTTATTTTTACATAAAGAATTAAGCTTGGGCAAACATTTTACACTGAAGGATGTATAACATCTTCAGTGTTTTGTTTTGTTTTCTTTTCTTTTCTTTTTTTTTCTGAGACAGGGTCTCCCTGTAGCCCAGCTGACCTGGAACTTGGTATGTAGTCCAGGCTGGCCTCAAACTCAAAGAGATCCACCTGCTTCTGCCTCTCCAGTGCTAGGATTAAAGGCGTGTGCCACCACGCCCAGCTTCAGTGTTTTCTTATTGATCAGTATTTTGATTTCATAATGACCAATGCTGAGAGAGTCACTTTACATAAATATGTATGCAAAAATGGAAAAAGTAGGGGCTGGAGAGATGGCTCAGCAGTTAAAAATGTTTGCTACTCTTGCAGAAGACCAAAGTTCAGTTCCCAGAACTTGGGTTGTGTGGTTCACAACCTCTTGTAATTCTAGTGCCAGGGGATAGGGCCCTCTTCTGGCCTCAGTGGGCATATACACATATACTCACACAAATACATAGATAATAAAAATGGCAAAAATAAGCCGGGTGTGCTGGTGCATGCCTTTAATCTCAGCACAGGGAGACAGAGGTAGGTGCAGGTGGATCTCTGTGAGATCAAGGCCAATCTGGTCTATATAGTGAGTTCCAGGACAGCTGGGGCTATGGGAGACCCTGTCTCAAAAGGACAACAACAACAAAATGGCAGAAGTAGAAATTATTGGATAGGCTGCCTAAACCCAAGCAGAAATTCATTTAACAACAACTTTTTTTAAAATGAGACTCAGGTCAGCAGCTCAAACAGCAATTATTAAAATGATACATCCTAAAAAATATAATCCAAGACATACTAATTTGATACTTATATACTGAAGAATGATGATAGGAAAATATTAGAAGTCTTCATTTTTATAATTAAACTATTGTTTCTGTGTGAGCAGAAACCTTCATATGAAAACACTGTAGTTCATAACACACAATAGTCTCAAGTCTGAATCTAGATGTTTCACGCAGCATCTGTTGGCAGTGTGTGGTGTGATAGCATGTATGGTACACAGTGCTCATGCTGTGTGTTCAGAACCAAGGCTATGGTGAGAATTCATGGAGCAACACAGGTGAGCACCACCACAAACATCTTGGATTCATCAAGTGTTTGGTTTTGAATTAATTTTGGTCATTGTACATTCAGAAACCTTTTGCTGTTGCCAGATTTTTTGTAACCTTCCGTTTAAGAAGCTGTGTACTAGGTAAATTGCTGGTGCTTTGATCTCAGACTTCCCAAGCTTAGATCTTAACTGTGGGGCTGCTCTCTTTTCATAAGTGATATGATTTCTTCAGAGCTCTCAGGGTTGTGTTCACCTAGGGATTTGTAGCTCTCTTCAGTTTTCAGTGACTTGTTTATTTGATGGATCCTAGGTTGGATTTTGTTTTGTTTTGTTTTGTTTTTTGTTTTGTTTTTTTTTTCTATTTTGGAGGATGAACAGATATATTCACATTCAGATCACCCACTAAGTAGAATCTGGGTGAAAACAACTCCCAATAATGGACTTCTAGAAATTGGCAGCATCTTAAGAACTCAAGGTGGAGTCCTTTAGTAGAGTCACTCAGTAGGAGATAGCTACTTTATTCCATCTGAGAGCCTTCATCCTTGTAATGGCTCTCAGAGAAGTGCCCTGCAGACACAGCCAATCCTCCATGCCCAGCCTTGGTGGATTCAGTTATACTTTAGAGTTTCCCTTTACATTTAGGGTAAATTCTGAAAAAAGAGACTAAATAGGCCTGTTGGTACACATCTGTAATCCCAACATGAAGGAGGCCAAGATGGGAAGATCGCCACTAGCTCAAGGCCAGCTTGGGCTACAATATTGAGTTCATGGCCAGACTGAGCTACATAGCTGTATCATGTCTTAAAAGAACAAGGGCTGTGTCGATAGCTCAGTTGGTAGAGCATTTGCCTATCATGCACGAGGCCTTGGGTTCAATCCCTAGCCCTGAAGGAAAATGAAAAAAACATGGGACTGGGACTTAATGCTGTGACACTGGAAGGACTCCTGAAGAAACGCTGTTATCAAGAATTGAGTGACCCCAGGGAAGGTGGATAATGTCTACAAATATGGATTAGGAATGGAGGTCTTCTTGCTATCTAAAGAACCTTCCTCCACCCCACCTTTTTGTTCTTTTCTTCAGTATTGGGATTGAACATGGGGCCTGGTACATACTAAGTCAGAGGTGTACCTTCAGCTGAAACCTTACATTTTCAACTCAAATGTAGCTTCTGCTTAGATAACTTTTCAATTGAAAACAAAACAAAACAAAAAAATCATTTTTATCAGTTAGCTTTTGCCGTGCCACAAACCTCCTTAAGACCTAGTGGTTTAAAAGAGTAACCATTGTGGGGCTGGAGAGATGACTCAGTAGTTAAGAGCACGGACTGCTCCTGCAGAAGACCCGGGTTTGATTCCCAACATGCACATGGTGGCTAACAACCATCCATAACTCCAATTCCAGGTCATTTCACTATCTTCTTTTTTCATGGAATTATATGCAAGAGGCATTGCAACACATTCATAAAAATATGTCCCCTAGGACTGACAAGAGGGTTTAGTGGGTAAAGGCACTTGTTGTGAAATCCTGGCAACCAGAGTTCAATCCCTGGAACCCATGTAAAGGTGGAAGGAGAGAAATGACTCCACATAGTTGTTCTCTGACCTCCACACTTGTGCCTGGCAAGCTCACCCCCATACATATCACATATACACTAATAATAACTAAAATTTAAAAAACTTTACAAGTAGGTTTTTTTCATCATTTTAAGTATGTATAGAGTTCTTTGGCACACACACACGCACACACACACACGCACACACACACACACACACACATTCAGATAACTTCCATTTTTTTGCCAAGACAGGGTCTGAGGCAAGGACTGCAGCTCAGTGGTAGAGTGCTTGCCTTGCATGCATGAGGCCCTAGGTTCAATCCCAAGTATGAACAAAAGAAAAATAAGTAAGTAAATAAATAAATAAATAGGAGCTTTGTAGCTGAGGTTGATCTTGAACTCAAAATCCTCCTGACTCAGCCTCCTGGATGTTGGCATTATAGGCGTGCTTTCCTCCATTCCCGGCTTCTGATTTCAACCAGTATAAATCGTACTGAAATGAACACATTTACATACATATTTTCAGATATTTGCTCCACTGTCATTCGGTTAACTTTTTTTCTTTTTCTTTTCCCTTCCTTCTCCTTCCCTGTTCTTCCTTCCCCTCTCCTTCTCTCTGCTTTAAATCCTTTTCTTTATTTTGTGAAGCAAGGACTATGTAGCACAGGCTAGCCTCAGGCTTGCTAACCTCTTGCCTCAGCCACCTAAGTGCTAGGATTGCAGGTGTGCACCACCACACCCTGTCTCTTGTCTTGTTAACTCTTAAATCATATTCTTAGAAATGGGGATTCCTTAACCAAAGAGAATATATAGTTTATATTTCTTCATATAACTCAATTTCTCTTTTGGAATAATTACATCAATTTTATTTCCTATTGACCTTATATACCCCCACCTTTTCTAAAGTTGAATTTTATTAATGAAGGATGTGAATTTTAATTGAAGTTGGGGGCATGGGTCGTTGTTATTTACTTTTTCACCATGAAAGTAATTTATACTAGGGGCTAGAGAGATGGCTCAGTGGTTAAGAACACTGGTTGTTCTTGCAGAAGACCCAGGTTCGAATCCCAGCACCCACATGGCAGCTAACAACTGTCTGTAACTCCAGTCCCAAGGGATCCGACAGCCTCTTCTGTCCTCCACGGGCATTGCGCTACACAGGTGCAGTTACCTACATGCAAGCAATACATGCATACACATAAAATATAAATAAAAACTTAAAAACCACTAAATTGTGGCTCATTACATGTATGAACATATATGTATGCTCATTATATGTATTATTATTGTGTGTGTGAGATGGGGCCATGTATGGAGGTCAGAGGACAACTTTGTGGAGTCACTTCTCACCTTTTACCTTTACATGAGTTCTGGGAATTGAACTCAGGTCCTTAGGCTTGCATGGCAAGCAATTTACCAGCTGAACCATCTTGCCAGCCCTATGTTTCATTAGATGTGTGTGCCATACTTTATTGAAACAAACTCCTTGATGAAGAGTGATTCCAGTTATTTATTTTTAAGATTTAAAAAAAATCTCAAAAAGACCAAAAAAGATTTAAAAAATGTGTGTGTATGAGTGTTTTGTCTGCGTGTATGTGTGTGCACCAAACGTGTGGAGTGCCTAAAGGGCCAGAAAAGGGCGTAGGATCCCCTGGAACTGGAGTTAAAGCCATGTGGTTTCTGGGAACTGAATGTGTTCCTCTGCAAGAGCAGCAAGTACTCTTAACCACTGAACCATTTCTCCAGCCCCCATTCCAGTCATTTTTAGCAATGCTTCAGTGAACATTCGCCAGTTGTCAGGGTAGATTTGAGTCTATCTGTAAAATAAATTCTTAAAGCTAGTGTGTCAGAATGTGGAAGTATTGAACATTTTCACAGAAATGTGTCTAGTCAGAAGGCAGTATAGACTTTTAAAGACATCATTAGTCTTCTCTGTGACAGGCTCAGGGGAGATGCTAGATGTGAGGACGGTCAGCAGAGCTCCCTGCCCCCCAGGGAATTACTCAGACAAAGAGAGCAAGGTTGGAGGTTCTGTCTACTTTATCAAGCTTCCAGTTTGTCTAAATCAGGGAAGTTAGTCAGTGGATAATTTTGCAAAGTATATATATATATATATATATATATACATATGCATGTATGTATATATGTATAAATGAGTCAAACTCATAGGTTTTGCTTAGTCTATACTGTTCCTCTGGTAAGTGATAAAAATTGTGCTGTTTGTCACATTTCTTTCCTAATCTCCATTCTGTGTTGTAACAGATCAAAGAACAGAACAGATCATTATCGTTAGTGCCTGACAGCTGCTGCAAACAAGTATATTTTTTCATACTTCCTGAAATCTCTACTTTTCAAATTCCTTTAACTCTGGACAGGTGTCTATGCCCATGTGCAGACATGCAGAGGCCAGAGGAGAATGTCACATATCTTTCTATATCACTCTCTACCTTAATTTTATATTTTATTTATTATTTTTATTTTATGTGTATGCATGTATTGCCTGTATGTAAGTGCACCTATGTCATGCAATGCTTGTGGAGATCAGAAGAGGCTGTCAGATCCCCTGGGACTGGAGTTATGGACAGTTGTTAGCTGCCATGTGGGTGCTGGGATTCGAACCAGGTCTTCTGCAAGAACAACCAGTGTTCTTAACCACTGAGCTATCTCTCCAGCCTCTGTTGTGGTAGTTTTTGTTAGTTTTTTCATTGTTTGAAACAGGGTCTTACTTCATAGCCCTGGCTAGCCTGGAACTTGCTATGTAGACTAGCTAGCCATGAACTCACAGAGATCCTGTTGCAGGGGATGGGGCGGGGGGCTCTCAGTTCTTGTCTGCTTGGAGGGAATGAGTTCAGTCAAGAAACATGGGCATTTTGAGCAGAAGTTTACTTAGCAAAGCACTAGAAGCAATGCTAAGCAAAGCAGCACTCCAAAGAGAGAGTGGGGTGGGTGTTCTAGGATGGTTCTGTGTTGTGGATTGCAAGAAGTTTTTATGAATATTTATGAGATGAGTGGCACATTCATGGGTAAGGTGACCCCTTTTCTGTCCCAAATCATGGTAGACAAGTTATTCCTTTTAGGTATTTACTTCCACAATCTCCACTAAAGGGGAGGGATGTCAAAACCATAATACAAATATTATAATGATGTCAGGCCTTTTAAGGATTCAGACTCTTGGTTAGTGTCCATGTGTGAACGAATGCCCCGGTATCTTAGTTCTTATAAAGTGGGAACAACCCAACTGCAGTCTCAAGGATGTTTAACCATATCCTGGCATCCTGATGGCCAGCAGACACATTACCAAGATGTAGCTGCAGTTTTCCTTGGTTACTTCATACCTAACTCCTTGCCTATGGCACAGTCTTGAGTGGTCTCTTTTCTGGACTAGGAGGAGACTTTCCTAGAAGTCATTAGTCTGCTGCAAGTAGATGCATTAGATGTAAGAATACATGAAAGGGCAACAGCGCCTGTGTATGTTCCTCAGGAGGTGCTTTCTGGAAGCCAACCAGAGCCTACAGAAACCAGCTTCATTGGTTTCTCCAGAGTCCTCTTTTCTCTTATGCGGTCAGCTTCGATATCTTATATCCAGCTTCATGGTCTTTTATTTCTCATCTTTAGTATTCTTTTTTTTAAATTTTATTATTTTTATTTTGTGTATATGTGTGTATTGCCTGCATGTAGTTAAGTGCACCCATGTCGCACAATGCCCGCAGAGGTCAGAGAGGCTGTCGGATCCCCTAGGACTGGAGTTACAGACAGTTGTTAGCTGCCATGTGGGTGCTGGGATTCGAACTGGGGTCTTCAGCAAGATCAGCCAGTGTTCTTAACTGCTGAGCCATCTCTCCAGCCCCATCTTTAGTATTCTTGATCTCGTTGGTTTTTGTTTTTTGTTTTTTTGTCTTTTTGAAGCAGGGTCTCCCTGTAGGCCCAGCTGTCCTGGAACTCACTATGTAGACCAGGCTGGCCTTGAACTCACAGGGATTCACCTGCCTCTGCCTCCCAAGTGCTGGGACTACAGGCGTGCGCCACCACACCCGGCTTGATCTCGTTGTTTTAGTGCTAACATTCATTTTCACTTACATATTTGCTTTCACTGGAACAAGAAAATGATGGGATTAGGGTGGCTCTTAAAGCATCCTTACCAACCCCCTGTAATCCCAAGATGGTTATTTGCTCTCAAGTGGGTCTGGGCCTGTCTGAAAACAAGATGCTCAATGCCACAAGTATAAAACAACATCCTGTGTGTGTGTGTGTGTGTGTGTGTGTGTGTATTGTGTATGTGTGGTGCATGCACGTGAGTGTGCAGGTGAGTCCATCAATGTGTGTCCAGAGGAGGACATCTGGTATCTTCCTTTGTCTTATTGCCTTGAGATAAGGTCTCTCACTGAGCCAGAGGCTCAGTTTCTGCTAGGCTGGGTGACCAGCAAGCTCCCAGGACCTTCTTGCTCTGACCTCCAAATGCTGTGGTTACAGCCAAGCACAGCTATGCCTGGCTTTTTGCTTGTGTGCTGGGCATTCAAACTCAGATCTTTTGCTTACACAGCAAGTGTTCTTACCCACTGAGCCATTTCCCTAGCCTCGTAACTTCTTAAACGTTTTGCACCAAAATTTGTCACCCCTCTTTCTTTCTATATTGCACATTTAAGAATGCAGAATTTCCTTCTTAGATTTGAGACAGGAGCCCAAATTGATCCAAGATGGGCTCCTGCATCACTCTGAAAATTCTCTCATGTTGCTTAAGACCAAGGACACTTTTTTTCCTACATCTCAATTTTCTAGTTTATAATGTGAGAGGACTTGCTAGGGTTTGTTCGTTTGCTTGTTTAGATAGCCCAGGTTCATGCCTGTAATACTTGTACTAGGGAGGCAGAGTCAGAAGAATCACGAGTTTGAGGCCAGTTAGATCTAAATAGAAAATTCCAAACCAGTAAGAATTACCTAGTGAGATCCTGTCTCAAAAGATAAAAAGAGGGCCAGGTGTGGTGGCGCACGCCTTTAATCCCAGCACTTGGGAGGCAGAGGCAGGCGGCTCTTTGTGAGTTCGAGGCCAGCCTGGTCTACATAGTGAGTTCTAGGACAGCTGGGGCTACAGGGAGACCCTGTCTCAAAAAGACAAAAAAAAAAAAGTTGAGGGGTGCAGGTCTCAGAGTGTTTGGCGTGCATGAAGCCCTGGGTTAGATTCCCTGGGTTTATGTAACTCCAAGCTGGTCATCCTTGGTTATATAGTCAATCTGAGGCCAGCCTGGTCTACATAGAGAGTCCAGGCCATCTGGGGCTACAGGGAGACTCTGTCTCAAAACAAAACAAAACAAAAACCAACCAACCAAACATCTGGAGCTCCTTAAAGATATCTTACTAAGTGATTACGTGAACTCTGGAGAGCCTTTGGAATCTATACATCTGATGCAGGGAAAGGAAGTGTCTCTGTAACTGAGTTTCATGTTTCCCAGTTAAGCAGCACAGTTGGTCACTTGATGGTCCCTTTATTCAGGACACTCATTTCCTCCACCTTGTACATTTTCTGTTGTTTAGCCTTCTTTGGAATATTGAGAAATATTGTTCATGTTGGTACTGGTTCCAGAGAACAGATATGTCAGAGTACTTATAGTTTAAAAATACCAGTAATGGATTCTCTCTAGAAATTGTGGGCTATTGTTTTCTTCTATCAAAAGGGTAACCTTTCCTCTGATATTTAAAAAAAGTTTCAAATTAAGTTTATTTATTTATTTATTTATTTATTTATTTGTGTGTGTGTGTGTGTGTGTGTGTGTGTGTGTGTGTGTTGGGGGTGGTGTATGAGTATGCCATGGTGTGAGTGCAGAACTTGCTGGAATCTGTTCTCTCCTTTCACCATATAGGTCTTGGGAATTGAACTCAAGTTGTCAGTCTTTACAGTTGGCACCTTTATCCACTTAGCCATATCCTTGGCCCCTGATATTTAAAAATTTTAATACTCTGAAGAGTAAAAGAATTTATTCATGAAGTTATTTATTGAACATGATGAACTAAAAAAGACATGAAGAACAGTTATGTGAAATCATACCTGCAGAATGTACAGCTTGTAAAGGAACAGGCAGTTTCACAGAGCTACAAAGAGAAACAAATGCATGATGGAATGAGGTCAGATGGGAACAGGCAAAGCACAGCCTCAAGAGACCAGGATGGGATCTCAGGCAATGCTCTGATGACTTTGAGACTAGGCAAAGTGATGGACCTCAGGATTTCATTTATCTAAGAAGTCGATCATGTTTACTGTGATAGTTTCTGAGGTTGCTGTAACAAAGTGCCATAAATTGAGTGGTTTAAAACAACTGAGGTTGCCAGGCATGGTGGCACATGCCTTTAGCCCCAGCACTCATGGGGCAGAAGCAGGTAGATCTCTGTGAGTTTGATACCAACCTGGTCTACACAGAGAGTTTCAGGCCAGCCTGGGTTACAGATTAAAACCCTGTCTCAAAAAAACTAGAATTCTTTTCTCATTCCAGAGGCCACAGATCAAAGCATCATTAGAGCCCTCCTCCCCTGAGTGCCCTGCCTCTTCTGGTGGTTGCAGGCCATCTTGGTGCTCCTTGGCTTATAGCTGCATCACTCCAGTCTCTGCCTCCATCAGGCCATGGTGTCCTTTCTGTGATTTGCTGTCTTCTTGGGACCTAATGGCACCAGGCACTGAATTTAGGGCCCAATCTAACCTATCATGACTTCACTTAACTAATTATATCTGCAAAGATACTGTTTCTAATAAGGTTACAGTCTAAGGCACCAATGGCCAAGAATTTTGGGCAGAAATGCTATTCAATTCAGAACAAGCATAAGGTATGATGGTGTGCTAGCTAGCTTCAGTTGTCAACCTCTGACATGCCTGGGAAGAGGAAACCTCAACAGAGGAATTTCCTCCATTGGTTTGGCCTGTGGACATGTCTGCGGGGGCATTTTCTTGATTGCTGGTTGACATAGGAGGGCCTAGCCCACTATGGGTGGTGCCATCCTAAGGCAGGTAGGCCTGGGCTATATGGGAAAAGTGGCTGAGGAAGCCAGCAAAGCAAGCCAGTAAGCAGCATCCCTCCATGGTTTCTGCTTCAGTTCCTACTTCCCAGTTCCTGCCTTGAGTTCCTGCCCTGACCTTCTCTCTATGATGGACTGTAAAGTGGAAGATGTAATAAACCATTTCCTCCCCAAGTTGGTTTTGGTCAGTGTTCTATCACAGCAACAGAAAGCAAAACAAAAAACAAAAAACCCCAATGGTTATCAAGTGCCAAAATGCAAATGAAGGCTGGGGATGTAGCTTAGCTGAGAGAGTGCTTCCCTGTTATACACAAAGCCCTGGGTGTGGCATTGCACAGCTGTAATCCCAGAACTTGGGTAGAGGTAGGAGGGATCAGAAGTTCAAGGTCATCCTAGGCTACATAGCGAGTTCTAGGCCAGCCAGCTCAGGATGCAGGAGACCTTGTCCCCAAAAACAAAAAAACAAGGACCCCCCCCTAAAAAAAACATAATTTGTGCAAAGGAAATGTAACTTTAATAAGGAAAAGTGAGAAAGATCTCCCAAGAGGGCAGGTGGGGTGGGAGAGCTCCAAGAGGAATGAATACCTCAAAGAAAAAATTTTTAATGAAAATAAACACAGAGAATGATTATTTGTATAGGCTAGAGTAGTTAGAGAGAGTGGCACAAAAGAAGAGTCATTCAGAACCTCAAAGGGATGGTAAAATTGGGGTTGGCAAGATGGCTCAGTGGTAAGAGCACTTGCTGTACAAGCATGAATTAAAATCCCTAGCACCCAGGTAAAAAGCCTACCAGGACCATTGACCCCCCCACCAGTACTGTGGGGGACAAAGACGGGGATCATTGGGGCTTGCTGATGGCCAGTCTGGCTCTAGGTTCTGGGAGAGATCCTGTCTTAAAGGAATGAGATGGAGAGGGATAGAGACACACAACCCCATGTACACTCGTACACACGTACACGTACACATACACAAACACAAATAAGGTAAAAGAAGTAGTACAACTTTTGACAAATACTGAAGAGATAGCCAAGGATCTCAGGTGGAAAGACAAACAAGCATTTCAGTATTTTAACAACAGAGTTACCAATCTTGTAAAACTAGCTACTGATAAAGTAGCAATTTCCTTTGGTCCACTCAGAATTAAAAAGTATAATCCTTTGGAGGTTGTAGAAATGGAATACGTTTTTAAAACCACTGTAATTTCCTTTTGTCTCAAATTTAAATAGAAGGGGCTATATTTAATTATGATCTATTAGCCATTATGGAAGTTGATGTTGATCAGAACAGTAGGGAAAATAAGGTGACTTGTTTATGGGTAGTTATAAAAGAAAGTGGCAGGCTTTGTCCTGATCCTCCCTGTGACTGCTGAACAGAAGGATCTTCCTGGGCCTTCCTGGAAACGAGGGATGCTTGGCACCCTGCCTTAATTTCTTCCACTGAATTTCATGCTTGGACCCAGGCCACTTCTGCTCTGGCAAAGTTTGAAGTGCTAATGTGCACTCAGTCCTGGATGATGTGCTGCCCAGCAGGGGTGGGAGGTGGGAGCAATGCACTGTGACTGCCTGGTGATAGGAGGGGAACACAGGAGCTGCAAGGGTGAGGTCCCACTGATTTTAGCATGGGATAAAGGAATACTTCTACCTAGTAGCAGAAGCCACAAAAGAACGTGAGCTTCAGAGAAGGGCTGAGCTTGAGCATCCCACTTCAGGTTCCCAGTCGAGTAAGGGTGGTGGCCCATACCTGTATTCCCAGCACTCAGAAGGCAGAGGCAGGAAGATAGCTGCAAGTTTGAGGCCAGTCTGGTTTACATAATGAATTCTAGGCTAGAGCTACATAGAAAGACCCTGCCTCAAAGAAGAAGAAAAAAAAAAAAAGCTGGAGAGATGACTCAGTCAATAATGTGCTTATCTAAGAACAAGAACCAGAGTTCTCATCCTCCTGTGATGTGTGTGCCTATAACCCTAGAGCTGGAGAGGTGGAGAAAGAAGATCCCTGGGGCTTGCTGGCCAGGTAGCTAACCCAAATCAGCAGGCTCCAAGCACAACCCTGTCTCAAAAAGCTCAGGTGGAGAGCTATTGAGGAAGGCACCCAAATGTTGACCTTTTTCCTTCAAACAACAAAATAAAACCAGATTGTTCCTGGGTTGGGGATATAGCTCATTGGTAAAATGCTTGCTTTGTACGTGACATGCTAGGTCCTGGGTTCAGTCCTCAGTAATAAGGAAAAAGAAAAAAGTCATTCTTGCAAAGGCATTCTTGTAAACACACACACACACATTCCATTCTTTTTTCTTTTGTACAAAACCACTTCTGCCAGTGGCACATCCCCTTTGCACAGTGGATGATACTGCCAAGGGAGCCCCAGAAAGTACGGCAGTGACAGGGCTTCCTTCTGCTGCTTTAAGATTTGACTCTGCGCATCTCCTAACTGTCTTCACAGGAGCCCGGGGATGTGGCCTTGCTTTGGGTCTCGATCCAGCCTTTCCAACCTTACCAGACTCTGGCTGGAGTCTGGCTGCCACTGTCTTCTACCACCAAAATTCCCATGGTGCATGCCTTTAATCCCAGCACTTGGGAGGCAGAGACAGGTGGATCTTTGTGAGTTCAAGGCCAACCTGATCTCCATAGTAAGTTCCAGGCCAGCTGGGGCTACAGGGAGACCCTATTTCAAAAAGAGCAAAAAGAGCAAAAAGAAAAAAAAGAAAAGTAGCTCCTCTCAAAAAGCAGGCTGCAGGCCAGGTGTGGCAGTGCATACTCGTAATCTCAGCACTTGGAAGGTAGAGGAATGAAGATCAGGAGTTCAAGGCCATCCTTGGCTACATAGCTAGTAAAGACTAGCCTGGGCTATGTGAGATCTTGTCTCAAAAAAAAAAAAAAAAAAAAGGAGGGAGGGGAAAAAAAGAGAGAAGGAGAAAGAAAATAAGAAGGAAAGAGGAAAAACAGAATAAAACTAGATTGTTTCTAGGCTGAGGACATAGCTCAGTGGTAAAGTGCTTACTTTGTACATGACATGCTAGGTCCTAGGTTCAACCCTCAATAATGCCAAAAAAGAAAAAAAAATCATTCTTGCAAAGGCTTCCTGAGTCCAGTCCCCTTCATAACACAAAGCAGACATCTGTCCAGAGAACAGCTGGTGTGCCTGTCCTGTTGGGTCACTGATAAGACAGGGTTGACAGTGGCCTGCTCTGCACCTGCCACTTTCATCATGCATCTGACCTTGGTGGAGCCCAGTCAGTCCTTCCTCCTTCACCACAACCTTGAGGGCTTTATTCTGGTAGCTTTCAAAGCACCTTGGTAGTTGTAAGAGGACAGCTAGTTTGCCTCTCTGGGTTTAAAAGCTGAGCTGAAGCTGAACCGGGGTGGGGGAGGGGGTTTTCCTCAGGACTGCCTCTCAGGAGGTCTCATTTCCAGCTGAGGAAGAAGCTTGAGGAGAGTTCAGATGTAAGGAACTGTCTCCAGGCATTCTCTATCTTCCCACTGTTTCAAATGGTGCTGTGTGGAATCTGTGTGGAGTCTGAGCTCAGCGGTAGAGCTCCTGATTATTTTTTACAAGGTACTGGCTGGATTCCTCCTCAGCTCTGAAAGTAAATAAAAATAAAATAATGAAAATAGAGGCTAGAGCTAGGTGTGGTGGCACACGCCTTTAATTGCAGCACTTGGGAAGCAAAGGCAGGTGGATCCCTGTGAGTTCAGTTCAAGTCCAGCCCGGTCTATATAGCGAGTTCCAGGCCAGCTGGGACTACAGGGAGACCTGTCTCAAAAAGACAAAAAATTTAAAAAAAATTAAAAAATAGAGGCTAGAGAGATGGCTCGTCAGTTAAGAGCCTGTATTGTTTACAACCAGCTGTATCTCTAGCTCCAGGAGATCTGAAGTGTCTGGCCTCCCTGGGCACTGCAAACATGTGTACATCCCCCCACCTTCACATATGCACATAATTTAAAATAAAATAAATCTAAAAAATATAGCAAAATAGTGGGGGCAAAGCCGGCACTGTGGCACCTGTAATCTCAGCACTTGGAAAGTAGAAACAAGAGGATCAGGGGTTAAGGTCAGCCTAGGCTACATATCTAGTCTGGGGCTACATGAGACCCTGCTAACACAAATACACACAGTGGAGTAATGTATTTCTGGAATGAAAATGATAGCAAGGGGGTTGAGGTATAATTTAATTGGTAGAGTACTTGCTTAGTGTGCATGAAGCTCTGGGTTTGATCCTTTAAGTGCCACCCCTGGGCAGTTTGTCCTGTATTGTATAAGAAAGCAGGCTGAGCAGGGGCCAGGGGAGCAAGCCAGTAAGCAGTGTTCCTCCAAGGCCTGTGCTTCAGCTCCTGCCTCCAGACTCCTGTCCTGAGTTCTGACCTTGAGCTCCCTGATGAACTGTGACCCAAGAGATGTAAGCCAAATAAACACTTTCCTCCCTAAGTTGGTATTGGTTAGAGTGTTTTGTCATGGCAATTGAAAGGAAAATAGAACAGAAATATGCAGACAAAATATTCATACACATAAAATAAAAATAAATTAAAATATAAACTAACTGTCCTGGTGAGATAACTCAGTGGTTAAGGGCACTTGCTGCCAAACCTGGTGACCTGAGTTAGATCCCTGGAACCCACATGGTGGAAGGAGAGAACTGACTCCTACAAGTTGTCCTGACTTCCACATATACACTTGATGTTGACCTGTGGCCTACACATACACACACACACACACACACACACACACTCACAAACACACAGACACACATACACACTAAATAAATGTAAAATAATAATTTTTAAAAATCAATGGCTGGAGGAAGATTTCTGGAAATTCTTCAACTGCATAGCATACTCAAAAGGAGAAAAAGGACCAGGCCACTTCCAGTCTACCTCCATACCCTCTCTCAACTCCAGAAAGGCAACATTTGAGATCATCTTGCCTCTTCCTGAGTGCTGGGATAACAGGAATATGGGCCACAATACCTGGCTCTGTTTTTATCTTTTTATTTTTCCTACCTAAGGAGTCATTCTTAAATTTCACAGCATAGGACCAAGAACTATAGTTTTCTTTGTCCAGATAGAAAATTTAAGGTATGGGCATTGTAATGGGCTCAACCATGCCCTCCAAAATTTCATATGAGCTGCAGAGTGTGCATTGTGTACCCCAGTGTCTGAGTATGACCTTATTTGGAAACGGGATTGTGCTGGACAGCTCCAGTTGTCAACCTGACACATCTGGGAAGAGAGAATCTCAATTGGGGAATTTCCTCTATCTGATTGGCCTGTGGACATGTCTACGAGACATTTTCTTGATTGTTGAGTGATGTGGGAGGGCCCAGCCACTGTGGATGATGCCACCCTTGGGCAGGTGATCCTGGGTTGTATAAGAAAGCAAACTGAGCACCAGCCTGAGGCGCAAGCCAGTAAGCAGTGCTTCAGCTTCTGCCTCTACATTCCTGCCTTGAGATCCTGATCTGCTTTCCTCAATGATGAACTGTGAAACCATCCTTACGCAAGTTGGTTTTGATCATAGTGTTTCATCACAGTTACAGAATGCTAACTAGAACAAAGGTCTTTACAGATGAATTCAAGATGAGATCTCTAGGTTGGAACCTAAAGTGACTGATGCTCTTAAAAAGGGTGGGGGAAATTTGGACATAGAAACACACAATGAAAATGCTGTGTGAAGAAATATGGTGGCATTTGCCTGTAATCCCAGCACTCAGGAGGCTGAGGCAGGGGGCTCATGAATTCGAGACCAGCCTGGGTTACATAGGGGGACCTTGTCTCAGAAAAACAAAACAAAACAAAACAAGAGTTACAGTGTAACAAACATAGCAACACCCAATATTGCTGGCCAGCACTACAAGCTAGAGCAGGAGCACAGAACAGATTCTCCATGTCAGCTTGAGGAAGGGTCACCCTGCTGAGTTCTTGATTTCAGATTTTTGGCATCTGGAACTGTGAGACAGTTAATACGTGGGATTTAAAGTTACCAGTTTGAGGTGATATGTTACAACAGTTCTGGCAGACTACCACAGGTGTGATGGGGTGTAACATCACTGTTAGTAGGGTGCACTGAGAAGAGGTCAACCAGGTCGTGTGTGTGTATGTGTGTGTGTGTGTGTGTGTGTGTGTGTACATGTGTGTGCTTGGGGAGGCCATTGAACAACATTAGGTGCTGTTTTTTCACATTGTTTGAGTTGTGTGTGTGTGTGTGTGTGTGTGTGTGTGTGTACATGTGTGTGCATGGGGAGGCCATTGAACAACATTAGGTGCTGTTTTTTCACATTGTTTGAAACAGAGTTTCTCATTGGCCTAAACCTTGTCAAATAGTCTAGGCTGGCTGGCCAGTATGCTCCAGGGATCCACCTGTCTTTGTCTTCACAGAGCTAGGATTAGAAGCACAGGCCACACACTCAGCTTCTTCTAAGTAGGTTGTGGGGATCTAACTCAGGTCTCGATGTTTACAAGGCAAGCACTTTACCAACTGAGCTGTCTCCCCTGTCCAACTCCTATTTTTATTCCATATATCTTTACTGTTTGAAATTAATTAACTAATTAATTATTTTTGTGGTGCTGGGGGATCTAATCCAAGATCTTCTATCTAAGCAAGCTCTCTCTTTCTTAGCTATGCCTTCAGCCAGGCCTCTAGATATTTTTAATCTCTTAGAAGCAGCAGTGCTAACCATCTGCTGGTCTACCAGGGAAGTCTGTACTGGGTCAGAGCGTGGGTTAGAAGACCTCATCCAATTCCAAAACCACATGAGATTCTTTAGAATATCAGTGGAGTATGTGCTGCAGGCTAAGCACAGACATTCAAAGGTTGGCACACAGAAATAGGAGTCAAGTCGCATCTAAGCAGGTACAGGCCTGAGTGGTAACCTAGTATAGCAGCTGACAGTGCTGCTGGAGCATTGTGGATAGGACTCATCATCTCAAAGAATCTGGGTCAACATTATGAAGAACCTGGAAAGGGATTGGTAGGGGGAGCTGGCAGAACGTGAGGGGTTTGAGGGGTGTGAGGAGTGATGGGATGAGCAGGACATGCTGCAGGTGGGGTGGGGGATACGTTGCTCACTTCTGATGCCTTCACTGAAAAGACCAGTTATAAACTCAGGTCTCTCTGGAGGGAAAGGTGGTAAAGGAGGCCGATAGTATATAAAACCCACTATTAAGAGGATACATTTTAGAGTTGCAATTTATACCTCAATTTTTAAAAAAGTTTAAGGCTCAGTTGCCTGCAAAATTTGATTTGTTATTGGTGGTGCCTGTGATTTGAATTGCCCTAAGGTGATGCTTTGTATATGGGGGAGGGTGTGTACACAGGTGCAGGTGTACAAGCAAGTGTGGGTGCCTAGAACAGAGGACAGCTTGAGTGTCCTTGTTTTTTTGTTATTGTTGTTTGTTTGGGGTTTTGGGGGGGTTGTTTTGTCTTTTTCTGTGTGTCTTCCTCTTACCACCTTCCATCTTATGCCTTTGAGACAGGGTCTCTCACTGAACCTAATCTTGCTGGGTTTTGTCTACACTGGCAGCCAGCAAATCCCAGCAATCCTCCTGTCTCCAATCCTTGCCTCCAGTACCAGGATTACAGGGACATTCGACACACCCATCTTTCCTTTCTTTCAGTTTTTAGTTCTTGCTTGTATATGTATGTGTGGTGAACATGTATGTGTTTGCATGCATGTGTATGTGCACATGGTTAGCCTAGCTGGCCAATTATCTTCAGTGATCCCTGTCTCTGTCTCCCAAGCTCTGGGATTACAGACAGGCCACCACGCCTGCTTGGCATTTATGTGCTGGTCCTCACACTTGCAGAGCAAGCTCCCCACTGAGCCAGCTGCTTCACTCCAAAGGCAATGCTTTAAGAGGTGGTAGGGGTAAACCGAAGACTCCAAAGCCTAAACTGACTTGTGCTTTTGTGAATAATTTTCTTGGAAATAAAGTTCAGGAACTGGACTTTTCTCAGTACTTTGGATCTATTTCCTATTATCTTTTTGATGTTATTGCATTATAGAGAAGTTTTCTGAAGAGGCTGATTTGCTCATTATTAGGTTGAAAATAAGTCAGACTGAGGATGTACCTCATGGTAGAGCACTTGCCTGGCATTGAAGAGGCTGAGGGGAGGAGCTTCAATCCCCTCAATCCCCTGTGTGTGATCATTTAGCAACATATTACAGTGTAGGGTATCCCTTGTATACTCTTGTGATCACATGGTTGACAGTGCTTACTACCACTGCGCCTGCGCAGTATCACAGAGGAGACCATCACACATGTCACCAGCCTGGGAAAAGATCAAAATCTAAAGTACAGTTTTGTGAGAAAATAATTTGAAGCATCACAGGTGGAGATATTGTCTATAATTTAATATTTTTATAGGTACTTTGTTTTTCCTTCCGCCTACATTAGGAACCACACAATTGAGGAACTACAAATATATACATATATGTATACACACACACACAAATACATGCACATATTTGCTATGGTTTAAATGTGTTCTCTATAAAACTCAGATGTTGCCAATGTGCTGGTATTAAGAGGTGGAGCCTTGAGAGGTGACTAGGTTGTGAGCACTCCTCCTTCCTGAGTTAAGTGCCCTGATGGCTGGTTGGATGTGGTGGCCCATGCCTTTAATCACAGTACTGGGGAGACACTGGGGAGACAGAGACATTCTGATATCTGTGAGTTTGAGGCCAGCCTGGTCTACATATGGAATTCCAGGCCAGTTAGGACTACATAGTGAGACCCTGTCTTTTAAAAAAAATGGACAGAGTGTCCCTGTTTCTTGTTCTTCCATCTTCTGCCACGTAAGGATGTAGCCAGAAGGCACCAAATGCCAGTGACTTAGTCTTGGATTTCCCAGCCTCTAGAACCATGAGAAAATAAATTTCTGCTTTTTTATAAATTGCTGGATTTGGGGTATTGTGTGGTAGCAGCACAAATGGACTAAGACAGTCTCAATAACTAAATTAAATTGCATATTTGACAGATGAAGAAATAATGAACAAAGTAGGGGGGAAGAGAAAGAAATTACTAAAAATGCAGCATGGAAGGGGAAAATGTGAAAACAATTAAAGACCCAGAAAATAAAAGGAGATGTTCTAATTTATGTCTAGCAGGAGAGAGAGAGAGAGAGAGAGAGGGCGAGAGAGAGAGAGAGAGAGAGAGAGAGAGAGAGAGAGAGAGGAGAGAATGTTTAGATAAAACATGAATGATTGGATTAAAAAATTATTGATCAGGCTGGAGAGATGCCTCAGCAGTTAAGAACACTGGTTGTTCTCGCAGAAGACCCGGGTTTGAATCCCAGCACCCACATGGCGGTTAACAATTGTCCGTAACTCCAGTTCCAGTGGATCTGACAGCCTCTTCTGTCCTCTGCAGACACTGTACAACACGGGTGCAGTTACCTACACACAGGCAATACACACATACACATAAAATTAAAAATAATAAAATAAAATATTAGCATGTTTCTCTTTTTAGATCTTGTCACTGATAGAGTTCATACATTTCCCCTAGGGGGGGTTTAAAGATGAAGGTAGCATTTTACCTGTGCAGAAGTGCAACATTTGTAGTGCTGGAGCTCTTCTCTTCTTCTTTGAATGGTGGAGCTTTATTCCATCGAGTATCCTCCCCTTCAGTGAAGAAGAATGAGAGTTAGTATCTGCCTTGTTTCACTCACTTTCAGAATGATGCAGTCCCCACCCATCAGTGTCTGAAGAGACAGTGCATGTCAATCCAGACCCCGTTAATCAAAGCTCAGGACTAGAAGGGCAGCAAGCACAAAGAACATGGTTGCCAGCAGCAACAAAATTTATTTAATGAGCCAGGCATGGTGCCATATGCCTTTATATTCCCAGCTCTCTGTGAGTTCAAGGCCAGCTTGGTCTACACAGCTCCAGGATAGCCAGGTCTGCATAGTTAGATGCAGTCTCAAAACACAAGCAAAAGACCCCCAAAATTTAATTAAGAATTTATTTACTTGCCATGTGTGCAATGCATGCAGGGCCGCTGTGCACATATGGAGGTGAAAGGACAACTTTCAAGAGTCTGTTCTTGCCTTATCTATTGAGGCAGGGTCCTTCTTGTTTCTGCTCAGTGTACTCCAGGCTAGCTGGCCTGAGAGCTTCTGGCTGAGTCTCCTGTCTCCCCTTCCATCTCGCTACAGGAGTGCTGGGATTACCCAACTTTTTACATGGGTTCCAGGGCTCATACTCAGGTTGTCAGGCTTGCACCATAAGCACTGTTACCCACTGAGCCATCTCTCCAGCCCCAGGACACCACTATTCTAAAGGAGGATTATGAAAGGACTTCCAGGCACCCTCAGTGAGACAGCAGATGCCAACACAAATACAAAAACAAGGCACCTGTAGCTGTTCTTAAGGACATATGGTCATTGAGTTTAGCTCAGCTATATCAAAATTAATTTCTCAGAGTAACATCAAATGATAATCAAATATTAAATGTATTCCCAAAAGATCCACTGAAAAGATGTGAGGAAACATGAGTGTATACGACTCAGGGAAAGGGGTGCACCCCACGGTTCCAGCTCCATGATGTGGAAAAGGCAAAACTATGAAGACAAGAAAGGATTGGTGGCTGCCTGGAGCTGAGGGAGGAGGGGATGAAGAGAATCTGCAGAGTGAACTCTGTATGATGTAGTGTCATACATATGGTACTGTAACAGTGGACACATGGCATTATGCATTTGTGTTTTTTGAGACAGGGTTTCTCTGTAGGCACAACTGGCTTGGAACTCACCATGTGGACTAGGCTGGCCTCGATCTCACAGAGATCTGCCTGCCTCTGCCTCCTGAGTGCTGGGATTAAAGGCATGTGCCATCACGCCCAGCACATTACACATTTGTCCAAAGCTAATGTACAGTGTGCAGTTGACCCTGAGGTAAACAATGAATTCTGAATGATAATGATGCATCGGTGTTGGTTTGTCAAATGAGACAAATTTACCACTTTGGTGGAGGATTGTTGATGGAATTCTGGGGAGGATATGTGATATCTCTTATATTCTTTTCCTTTTTGAGGAAAACATAATTGTTTTTAATTTGTTTGTGGTTTTTTTTGTTTTATTGTTTCATTTTGGGGCTTTGGTTTGTTTATTTATTTATTTAGAAACATGGTCTCACTAAATAGCCCTGGCTAGCCTGGAACTCACTATGTAGACCATAGACCAGGCTGGCCAAGTTATAAAGATCCACCTGCCTCTGCTGGAATTAAAGGTATGCACCATCATACTCAGCTGGGTTTTGGTTTTCCTTTGTTTGCTTTGAGACTAGTTCTGATGTAACCCAGGCTGGCCTTAGACTCATCTTCCTGTCTTCACCTTCATCAAGTACTGAGATTACAGGCCCAGTTTGTGTGGTGCTGAGGACTGAACCCAGGCCCTTCTGCATTCTAGGCAAGCACCCTATCAACTGAGCTACACCCCCAGTTCTGAGAATCTATAATTGATCTAAAAATAAAATCCATTATTTAAACAAAAGTTTTGAGGACTTGAGGACTCTTGAAAACACGTTGGGAACTCTCAAGGGTCTAGGAAGCTCGGTGTGAGAAACATTCTTCTGGGAGACTGTGGGGTTGTAACAGTTCATATATACTTGCTGTAAATACAGTGGAGTAAAAGACTTGTTTGTAGATGTCTGTCCTTCTGGTTCAAGTTCTCCGCTCCAAGTAGCTAACATCTAGACAGGCCTTGGACAGGTTTGCATAGGCCAGGACCCAGTTGGCTTGTTTTTTTCTTGTTCGGTTAAAAGCTCAGGTGAAAGCAATTTAATGGAACATTTTGATCTCATTAAAAAGCAAGAGAAGCACATCTTTGCAATACAGTCTCACAAGGCCCTGCCGTGTAGACAGATGTGTGAGCACTACTCTGACCTATCAGAAAACAATTAGAATTTCTAAAGGGACATTTTGTTCCTTGGCGACAAAACCTTTTCAATCCTAGGGATATTTACAACCAACATTGAAAAGCTTCTTGCACCTGATGGTCTGGCTGCAGTTACTGATTGTCAGAAATGTCAGCGGCTAACCTTTGTCTTTGAGAGATTAGCTTTGGGGAGCTACAGGGGAGAAAAAAAATGGGAAAACACAGATGTTGTTCCATATGTATGAGAAGACCGGGATTAGAGAAGAGGGCAAGCCAGGGCAGGAAGGCCCAGCGATGATGGAGAAGCTCACTGCTGGTCAGCACTGACAGGCAGGAGTGTCTAGGGCTCCTTTCTCTTGCTCCTGTTCTTTCAGACAGGGAGACAAGATGAAACCTGGGGCACTTCCAGAAACCTCCTTCAGGCAGGTAGTAGCAGTAGGTGACTTTTGGGAGGGAAGTTACTGGAAAGTTGGCCTAAGGCTTTGCACATGCTAGGCAAGTACTCTAACCTCTTGGGCTACATCTCCCAACTACTTTTAAAGAACCAGTTTCTTAGTTTCTCAAACAGACTCTCCTAATCACCCTGAGAAATGGGTGGTACTGCTCAGTTTTGGGGGGTAGGTGGGCTGTTTTATCCCCTTATCAGAGTGTGGCACACCTGATTTATAGAGAAGAGAGAGCTGATGGCAGATCTACAAGCACAGGGTGGAAGGACACAAACAGGGTCCAGACCTGTGGACTCTAATCCCAGCACTTTACACAGCTCTGGAGCTGTTTTACCATTTAGCCATTCAACAAACACTCAGGGCCAGCTACTGTGTCCCACACTGCTCTGAGCATCCGTGCTACATCTGTGAACAGAAACGAGGGTCATGGCCAATGAATCTCACAGTTGACCTGGCAAGGGGATGGGGCAATGAATAAGTTATAAAGTGTGTTTGAAGGTAGTAAGTGTTATGGGGAAAAAAATCATTCTGGATTTGAGGGAGCAATAGTTCAGTAGAATAGAGGAGTGGGGATTATGAATATGAACAGGGAGGCCAGGCAGCAGGAATAGAAGTGGCAAGACTTAGCCAGGCAGGGTGACACAAGCATTTAATACCAGTACTCAGAAGGCAGAGGCAGGCAGATCTCTGTGAGATGGAGGCCAGCCTGGTCTAAATATCAAGTTCTGGGCCAGCTGGGGCTATGGGGAGATCCTGTCTCAAGAAGGAAGGGAGGGAGGAAAGGGAGGGAGGGAGGGAGGGAGAGAGAGAGGGAAAAAGACTGGCAAGAGTTCAAGAGGGCTGTGAGCACTGAAGAAGATGCATGGATCACCAGCTCAGTTCCCAGCACATGTGTGCTCATATGTGTTCATAGGTGCCTTGCTACCACATCGGTGCTTTCTTATTCATAGGACTACACAGTGTTTCCCAGGAGCCAAGGCTGTGCTTAAAACAGACCGTGACTTACGTTACAGACAGGTAGGGACAGGACAGCATGCTATGATGCTACAGGACAGCAGGGACATCCAGCCTGGCCCAGGGCATGGTGGAGACCCCATATCTGCTTTGGGTGGTGTGTCCCTGAGGTGAGTGGGAGTGGTATCTGCTGGCTCTGGGTCAAAGAGAAGCTGGAGACCCAGAGTGGAAAAGATCAGCACTGATAGGAGCAGAAGTGTGAGGCCAGGGTTCCCACAGACTCCTCAAGCTGGGAGCCCCAGTACTCCTGGCACCATGTTGCTAGGCAACCACACACGAAAAGAGGACAGCAGTCTGGGAGCAGCCTATCTGAGGTCTGTTGCTTGGCAGCTGCTGGGTTTAATGCTTGCTCTGAGGGGAGGGGATCTTATTTGCAGGTGGAGGAAACAACTGGCTGTACTGGGCACTCAGAGGAATGTCCTCAGGCCTCTTCAACTCTATGAGTCTCCCTCAGTGCCTGAGATTCCGTGTGAGCAGCTCCTTTCAAGTAAAGACTCTGGTATCCTGAGCTGGGGATATAGCACAGTTACGGTGCTTGCCTGGCATGCATGAAACTCTGGGTTTGAGTGCCACACCACATAAAAACTGGGCATAGGGCTGGTGAGATGGCTTAGTGGATAAAGGCACTTACTGGCAAACCTGAAAATTTGAATCCAGTCCCCGGGACCCACATGGTGGAAGGAGAGAACTGACTTCCTCAGATTATCTGATGACCTCCACATGCATGCCAGGGCACACATACACATCCCCATGTACAAATAAATAAGTAAAAATGTAATTGAATTAAAAACAAGCATGGTGGTACATGCCTGTAATCCCACCACTTGGGAGGCAGAGACTGGAGGAGAATTGCGTTCATGGCCAGCCTGGGTTACATGAGACCCTGTCTTAAAAAGAGTCTTGCTTTCTGTTTGGAGTATGAAACTTTTATTGTAAACAAAAGTTCAGCTAAGAAGTATAAACATGCAACCTCTTTAAAGGACAGCCCTCCACATTCCTTGATGGGGCTGGTTTTCTAAATCCTTGGGGTCAGGAGCATAATTTGAAAATTACTGGTTTAAAGTATTTTAACTTTGGTTTTGTAAAATATTAAACGACTCCACACTGCTAATCCATTACAACAGGTTTTGGTGTTTTTCTGCGTAGGCATGAGGTGGCAATAGAGTCTTTAGAGGATATAATGAAATTTATAGTGCCCAGAAAAATGTACATGGCCTAAATTCTGTATCCTGTTGTATGACAGAACTGGTCTATGGACTGTAAGTTAAGAACTTCATCTTGTAGGACATTTGTTTACCAGGTAACAAATGGGATAAATACTTGTTTTTTTGTTTGGTCTTTTTGAGACAGGGTCTCCCTGCAGCCCCAGCTGGCCTGGAACTCACTATGTAGACCAGGCTGGTCTTGAACTCACAGAGATCTGCTGGCCTCTGCCTCCCAAGTGCTGGGACTATAGGCATGTGCCACTATGCCTGGCTAAATAAGTTTTGAGGCATAGAAAATTGAGCTTTGAAAGAGGGAAGGGGATGGAGAGAAGATTAGATTTTTAGGAGTAGATCCACGGAGGGTATGTCTTTAACATGCTGTCCAGGAAGTTTTGATAAGCAGGTGTAGATACCAGAAGGCTAGTACTTGGCATATCCAGGGTCTAGGATGCAGGTGACATAGCTCCAAGTCAGTGGTCCTAGAATTGTGGGATGAGGGAGGCAGGTGGGGAGACTAGAAGTGGCTGCCCTCTCTCTCTCCCATTTGACAGGCTGGAGTACAATAGGAAAGATCCTCCTCCTACCTTTGCCTTTGTAACAGACAAGGGAGGTCAGGTTGCCATGCCCTTGAACCTCAACCCATCTATTAACCATGACTCAAATTAGGGCATCCCAGTGCAAAAAGAAAAAGAAAGGCAGTTCAGGAAACTGTCCAACTAGGGCTGTGTTTAAAAGTCTCATGTGGGGAACTGATGTTTCAAATTGGGACATTTCTCTAGTTTTCCAAGTTTAAGAGTTGAGTGGAGCTCATTCCCACTCCCCAGTAAAGGGCCAGTCTTCCTGAAGGTAGGGGAACTCAGAGGGAACAAAAGACTTCCTTTAACCTGGCATTAATCCATGGGATCTGCTACAGTCTGGGTCAGGTGCTTTCAAAGAATGAAGCATTTGCTATTGAGACAACTACCCATTGATTGATTGCCCCAAGCTCTGTGGCATTTGCCACTTGTCACAGCTTAATTTGTTTTAATAGTTTTTATTATTCTTTTATTTTAGTGTATGAATGTATTGTGTGCATGTGTGTAAGTACACTCGTGTTGTGCAATGCCCATGGAGGTCAGAAGAAGGTGTTAAATTCTCCTGGAACTGGAGTTACAGACATTGTTAGCTGCCATGTGGGTGCTGGGAATTGAACCCCAGTCCTCTGCAAGATCAGTCAGTGCTCTTAACCCACTGCGCCATCTCTCCAGCCCCATCACAATTTAATATTATCCACAAACAATCTGCTTTTCATGGTCTTTGAAAGGAAAAGGAGGATGAGCCTGTGGATGGGGGTGGGGGATGGAAGGTGACCTTCATCACCCCAAGGCCTTAGTCATAAGCTGGCTCTAGTGAAAACCCGGGTTTACTTAAGAACCTGTTCTTGAGCATCAATCTCCCAGCCAAGACAAACTCAGGTCACACTGATCTGCTTCCTTGGGTAGATGAGACTATACAGTCATGGATTTGGGATTTGAAGACTCAGGCAGGGAGACTCCTGCCTGGCTCTAGGTTCTCTCAGGGAGTGGAGAATATGGGAGGGTTAGCTTTCTTCTGTCAACATTCTCTCAGTAGCTGTTCTGAGTCCTGTTAAGGTTTTACTTGATTGGCATCCATTCATCAAAATGATAAGTTGAGATCTGTGTGTCACAATGCATATAAATCTTGCTTTAAAAGAATAATATCTGCTGGGTGTGGTGGCACACACCTTTAATCCCAGCACTAGGGAGGCAGAGGCAGGCGGATCTCTGTGAGTTCAAGGCCAGCCTGGTCTACATAGTGAGCTCCAGGACAGCTGGGGCTACAGGAGACCCTGTCTCAAAAAGACCAAAAAAATAATAATAGTAATATCTGTGTAACAATCTCAAGTAGGGAGAGTGAGTAGAAATTAAGGGGGAGCAGGTGGAGTAGGTGAAGCAAGAATGGCAGAAAATGACATGTAAAGCCAGGTGAGGGGCACACAAGCCTAGTTATACTATCTTGGTATTTTGAAATCTATAACTGATGGCATATATACATAATGGTGGCATATATCCATAATCCTTCCAGAAGGAAGGGGGAGGTCAGCAGATTGTGAATTTGATGCCAGCCTGGGCTACTAGCAAGACCTCTGAAAAAAAATTATAAAGACTGGAGAGATGGCTCTGTGTTTAAGAGCACTGGCTGCTCTTGCAGAGGATCTGGGTTCAATTCCCAACACCTACATGGCAGCTAACAACCATTTGTAACTCCAGTTCCAGGAGATCTGATGCCCTCTTCTGGCCTCCATGGTCATTGCACCTCATGGGTGCACTTACATACATGCAGGCAAAACACTCATACACATAAGATAAGAACAAATCAAAAATGTTTTTGAATTATAAACATATGTATGAAGCTTACTAATAATAAAAAGTCTTAATATTCTCAGCTATATAGGGAGTTGAAGGCCAACCTAGGCTACATAAAACCCAGTCTCAAAAAAGCAAGTAAACAAACAGTTTTTAAAAAGATTTAGGGATGTCTCTTATAATTTTCCTTCAAAGAAACTCATTCTCTCCTACCTAATAATTCTACTTCTGGAACTCTAGCCAAAGGAAATAATAAAAGGTGCACAGGAAGCCTCACTAGAGCACAGTTTAAAACAAGGACAAATTGGATGAAAGGCATTGCCCAACAACAGAAGAAGAGATGCGGAAGCTATGTCACAATCATTAGGGACACAGGAAGTGCTTTCAGTGACCTAAAAGGAAACAAAAAATGGTCACAAAATTACATAGCATATAACATTTACCTTGTATTTTCTAATTTGTTTATGAGTCTAGGGATAAGAGCCCAGGACTTTGTGTATCCTAAGCATGTACCTACCACTGAGCTCACTCCAGCTTTTCACTTTGTTTCAAAAAATGCACATAGAGGGCTGGGAAACATAACTCATTGGTGGAACATATTTCAGACCCCTGGGCTCAGTCCTCAACACACACACACACACACACACACACACACACACACACGAGCACATGCATGTATAGAAAAAGAATCTGGAAAGAAATATAGCAAAATGTTAAAACTGGGGCTGGAGAGATGGCTCCGTGGTTAAGAGCACTGACTCCTTGCAAAGGACCCGGGTTGGATTCGCAGCACCCACATTGTGGCTAACAACCATTTGTAATTCCAGTTCCAGGGGATCTGAGATCCTTTTCTGACCTCTGCGGGCATCACACAACACGGGTGTACTTGCATATATGCAGGCAATACACTCACACATAAAATAATAATATTTTTTTGAATGTTAAAACCAGTCCTCTCAGGCCACCTTCCACCCAGCATGCAATGCACATTTATAGGGAATTTGGTACTATACCATTGGCAGACAATCAGCTTCTGGGTCTGGTTCGGGGCAGCTCTCTTTCTGTGACCAACTGAATGCCAGACCTTGACATAAGGGTCTATAAACACAGGAGTGGTGTAAAATTGGTGTTTGGAGGAGTTATTTTTTCTTGGTAGGCTTATAGCAGATCTTTATTTTCTTTAAAATTATTTTGTTTACATTTATTTCTATTTGTTTATGTGTGTTGTGTTGTATTGTGACCTCCATGCACAACATGTATGTGGAGGTCAGAGGGCAATGTTGTACAGGTATCAGTTCTCTTTTTCTACCATTTGAGTTTCAGGGCTCGATCTCAGGTTGTCAGGCTTGGCAGCAAGTGCCTTTCCTTAACTGCAGAACCATTTCGCTAACCAGTTCTTTTTTTATTCTACTCCGTATTTTCATCTTTTCCATAATTTGCATGTATTACTTTGATACTTATTTTTAAACTAATCTGTGCTGCCAGACATGGTGGTAAACACTTTTAATCCCTGTACTTGGGAGGCAGAGATAAGGCAGATCTCTGTGAAGTTGAGTCAGGTGGATCTGTTGGAGGCTAGCCTGGTTTACATAGTGAGTTCCAGGCCAGCTGTGGCTACAGGGAGACCCTGCCTCAAAAAGACCCCCCCAAAACCCAAAACAAAACCAAATCTGTGCTATTTGAAGCAAGTGGGGAAAAGAGGGAAGAAGCCCAGATTTCCATGCACAAAATAATAGAACCCTGGAACTGGATGGCCTCTTGGGAACAAGAAATCACTTCAGTCCAGCACTCTCACTGGGTTGCTGAGGAGTCAGATACCCTCTGAGAGCACTTGTTCTTGACCTCTCGAATAGCTTGTTTTAGCACCGGATAGACCTTATTTTCCCTGAGGACTTTTATGGCTTGTGTGACTTCTAGAAAGTTTTAGGGAGTCTCTCTCTCTCTCTCTCTCTCTCTCTCTCTCTCTCTCTCTCCATTTGTGTGCATGCACAAGTGTGTGCATGTGTGTGGCCAAAGATTGACATCATGTGCCTTTCTTGATTGCTCTCCACCTCATCTCATTTTGCTTTTCTTTCTTTTCTTTTCTTGGTCTTTTTGAGACAGGGTCTCCCTGTAACCCCAGCTGTCCTGGAACTCACTATGTAGACCAGGCTGGCCTTGAACTCACAGAGATCCGCCTCTGTCTCCCAAGTGCTGGGACTATAGGCGTGCGCCACCACGCCCCGCTCCACCTGTTTTTTGAGACAGAGTTTCTCATCAGTGAACCTGGAGTTCACTCAGCCTAGACTAGCTGGCCAGCAAGCCTCTATCTCCATCTTCCCAGGGCTGGGATTGTAGGCACATGCCACATGCCTGGTTTTTCTAAAAATAGAATTTTTAATTAATTCTTTGAGGATTCCATATGTATGTGTGGCTTTTATGAGGGTGCTTGGGATTTGAACTAGGGTCCTCATGTTTGCACTGTAAACATTTTACTGACCTAAGCCACCTCCCCTCTACCTGCTTTTTGACTCTGCAGCCAGTCTGAGCCATCTGTAACCAACATCTCTGGTGTGGCCAGAGGAAGGCTGGAACAAGACATCCCACCACCACCCGATCACTTAGTGCTTGATTTTTAGGCAGTTCCACCAGCGTCTGTCCTCTCTGCTATTTTAGGTGTTATTTCAAGCAGTGAAGCTAAGTGTCTTTACAGACCTGCTTGCCATGGCTTTCAAACCTCTACCAGTCAAAAGAGGCATTGTTGTTGTTCAGTGGTTAGTGTCTGCTTAGAATTAGAGACACATGGCGGGGCGTGGTGGCGCACACCTTTAATCCCAGGACTCGGGAGGCAGAGGCAGGCGGATCTCTGGGAGTTCGAGGCCAGCCTAGTCTCCATAGCAAACCCAGGCCAGCTGGGGCTAGAGGGAGACCCTGTCTCAAAAAGACAAAAAAAAAAAAAAAGAATTAGAGACACATGTTCCTGTCTTTGCTGGAGTCCTTAGGCATCAAGACCTTTTGCTGCAGAAATTAGGGGAAAATAAGTGTGAGCAATTTCAGGTAAATTTGTTTATGATCCCCAGCCCTGCCTTACCAGCACACCACCCAGATAGCATCTCTGTGATGGCTGGGACTCTTTCAGATCCTAGAGCATCAGGACAGCACATTAATGGTAAGCAGCATTTCCATAGAATGTGGAACATCTGACATGTTCCAAGTTAACAACATCAAAAGTTTTAATAATTTTAATCCTAAAAGAACAGGATGTTTGAAAAGGAAACATTTTTAGCACTTGATATTTCTTTGCATAGCTGCAACAAAACACTTTCAAAAGTTGCTAATAAGACTGGATGTGGTGGTGGATGTCTTTAGTCCTAGCACTCAGGAGGCAGAGGCAGGCAATCTCTGTGAGTTCGAGGCCAGCCTGGTCTACATAGTGAGTTCCAGGCCAGCCAGGGCCAATCTTGAAAGCCTCAGGGAGTCACTGCTTCAGGGGCATACCCAGAAAGATGGTATGATGTGTGCCTGTTGCCTTCCACTGTTCCCTCTTGGCTAGTCAATTGGATGATAATGGAAAACACATTCTTATTCTAAAATAATAGATATTTCTTGAATTTAGATTACCAGATCACCAGGCTTCTACTTTAAGGCATAATTAATGGAGTAACTCAAAGACTGGGCATGTTCTCCAGGACTTGTGGCAAAAACCTTTTTAAATTTAATTTTTAAAAATTTTTTATTTTTATTATTATTTTTTATGTGTGCAAGTGTATTGTCTGCATGTGAGTGTACCCGTGTTGTGCAGTGCCGCGGAGGTCAGAAGAGGGTGTTGCATTTCCCTGGAACTGGAGTTAAGGATGGTTCATAGCTGTCATGTGGGTGCTGGAAATCGAATCCGGGTCCTCTGAAAGAGCAGTCAGTGCTCTTAACCACTGAACCATCTCTCCAGCCCCTTAAATTTAATTTTTTAAAAATATGGCCTAGGCTGGTCTTGAATTTACAGTCCCTCTACCTTAACTTCCTGAGTGCTAGGACTATAGGTTTGTTCTATAGCCTCCAGTCACATTTTTTTTAAATTAGTGGCAAGATGGCTCAGCAAGTAAAGGCACCTTCAGCCAAGCCTGGGGACATGTTCTAGTTTGTTTCTCCATTGCTGTGACAAAATACTCTGACCAATACCAACTTGGGGAGGAAAGGGTTTATTAGGTTTACATCTCTCGCGTCACATTTCATTAGGGAGCCCAGGGCAGGGAACTCAGGGCAGGAGCTGGAGCATAGGCCATGGAGGAATGCTGCTTACTGGCTTGCTCCCTGGCCCCTGTTCAGCCTGTTTTTTTATGCAACACAGGCCCACTTGCCCATGGGTGGCACCACCCACAGTGGGCTGGGCCCTCCCACATCACTCAATAATCAAGAAAATGCCCCACAGACATGGCCACAGGCCAGTCCAATGGAGGCAATTCCCCAATTGAGGCTCTCTCAACCAGGTGTGTCAAGTTGACACTAAAGCTATCCAGCACAGGACCTAAGTTCAATCCCCAAGACCCAAATGGTAGAAGGAGAGAATTGACTCCTGAAAATTGTCCTCTGACTTACACACATATCCTGCATTACACACATACCCACACATAAATAAATGTAATTTTAAAAATTAAAAAAAAAAACTGCTGGGTGTGGTAGCACACATCTTTAATTCCAGCATTCTGGGGGCAGAGGCAGACATAGCTCTGTGAGATCAAGGCCAGCCTGGTCTACATAGTGAGTCCCAGGCCACCTGGGGCTACAAGGAGACCCTGTCTCAAAAAACATAATAAATAAATAAATAGTATAGAACACATAACAAAATTTAATATCTTAGTCATTTTTAAGTGTTCATCTCACTGGCTTTAAGTTCTCTGCATCCATGGAACTGTCTTATAAAATTCAAACTCTGTTTCCATGAAACAGCTCCTGACATCCACCATTCCACTTTCTGTCCCTCTGAATCTAACCATTCAGGGTACCCCATGTATGTGGACTCGTACAATTCATCCTTTTATGACTGGATTCTTTCACTTGGTATAATCATTTTACCTCTGTGGATTGGGAGGGAGGGGCCACAGCCAGGCCTGGATAGAACTGGGAAGGAGGGTTTACTGCCAGCAGGTTCACTTTCCTGTCCTATCCCTCCCTCAGTTCCAAACTACTTTAGGCTTCTCAGTGGCTAAATGTCCTCATCCCCCTCATCTCCCTCTTATCCTGGGAGAGCATCTGATGGCCTAGTATGAGTCATATGTTGTCCCATGGCCAGTGAGTCACCTCATTCAACAGCCCCACCACTGTGCTTTACAATAAGGAAGTGCTAAGTCTTCCAAAGGGGGCACTGTTACCTGAGGAAGGGCTCATTAAGCAGGCCAAGCCAGCGCATGTCCACTGCTGAGGAGATTCTCTACTGAGGTACTAAATGCTTTCAGCCCTCCCATTCTACACTGCTTTGGCCCTTGTTTGAGAAATTTGTGATACACTTTCCTTGCTAAGTCCCCAGCAGCTTGAGAACCAATGTTGAGCTCCAGACACACTTGTGAGTGTCAAGGGAGCCACTACTGGCTGTTCTCAAATATTGGCAGCCTTGAACACAGACCCAGACTCAGACAGCCCAGGTCCAGTCCTGACTTGGATAGCTCCTGGGCATGTGGCCTTGAGCAAGTGACTTTGACTCAGGACCTCAATTTTCTCTTCTGTATAACTGTAAATTAAGGGCTTAGGGCATTGCTCAGGGTAGAGCTCCAGGTCCTCGGTTCAATCCCTAGAACCACCTAAATAAAGTAACACCTACCTCATCCAATTGTTTTTTAAGATTAAAAAGCTTGATGTGGCAAGTGTTTGGCCTGCATCATCTTGATTGTATTCTCAATCAAGAGCATATGAGAGCATATGAGAAAAGACACCTGTTGCTTGGTAGCTAGAGCCCCACAATAAGGCATACTGCAACCTCAGTTTGTACCTAGCTAGGTAACCTTGTGAGTAGCCTGCACAACTGGATATAGCAGCATCCTGTGAGCCAGGTATTTGTGTGTCCCCGTTTTTCCATGAGGCAACTGTGGCTTAAAGAAGCTGAGCATCCTGAAATGTCAAAAGGTCATGGGGTCACTTCTAACTTGCTGCTTACTTAGGGATCCTGTGCTGAATAGCTTTAGTGTCAACTTGACACACCTGGGTTAAGGGAGCCTCAATTGAGGAATTTACTTTGTTGGACTGGCCTGTGGCCATGTCCATGGGGCACCTTCTTGATTGTTGAGTGATGTGGGAGGGCCCAGCCCACTGTGGGCGGTGCCATCCCTGGGCAGGTGGGCCTGTGTTGCATAAGAAAGCAGGTTGAGCAGGGGTCAGGGGAGTAAGCCAGTAAGCAGCATTCCTCCATGGCCTGTGTTCCAGCTCCTGCCTCCAGGTTCCTGCCCTGAATTCCTACCTTGGGCTCCCTGATGAAATGTGACCCAGGATATGTAAGCTAAATAAACCCTTTCCTCCCCAAGCTGATATTGGTCAGAGCGTTTTGTCACAGCAATGGAGAAACAAACCAGGATAGACCCCAAGGATGCCAAGCCTTACATGGCCCTTCCTCCACCTGCATTGTGGACCATATCTTTTTGTCAGCAGCATCTCAGCTTATATCTTTCCTATCTTTCACAATGGGTGCCAACCAAATATCCCCTGAGGATCTACCCTGAAATTACCAACAATCTCTGGTTTCTCATGTAATCCCTTAATAATCATTTTAAGAACAAAGACATGTGATCTGAAAGGAGAGTGGGAAGATGGAAAGGACAGATTTTTGTTTTTGTTTTTGTTTTTGTTTGTTTGAGTCAGGGTCTCATGTCGCTCAGACTAGCTTTGAGGATGATCTTGAACTTCTGATCTTCTTACCTCTACCTCCTGAGTACTAGGATTATAGGCATGCACCGCCACACCCAGTCTATGTGGTGCCAGAGATCTATCCCATGATTTCATGCATACTAGGCAAACACATTTGACCAACTAATAGCTGCATCCCCACACCAGAAAGGACAGATTTCCATATGAGTATCATCCCAGCTTGGTGATATTTTTTCCAGCAGTCCATTCAATACCTAGACAACAAGAACTAAAAATATTGTGTGTGAGTGAATTCTAAAACCAAAAGAGACACGTGGTTCTCCCTTTCATGTAAGAGCTTAGAGGCCACTGTAGGACATTTATTGGTCTAGATTCCTTTTGTGTGTGTGGTGGGGGATGGTTTGAGACAAGGTCTCACTGTAGTACTGGCTGGCCTAGAATTCACTATGTAGGCCAGGCTGGCCTTGAACTCACAGAGATCCACTTGCCTCTCTCTGCCTCCCGAGTGCTGGGATTAAAGGCATGTGCCCCCATGCCTGGATTCCCTTTCTAAATCACCAGAATTTCTAGGGGTATCATCTACAGACATTCTAGACTTCAAGATACTATTTGGCTACTGCTGAGTCTTAGTTTAAACCACGTCACAAAAATCATATTTCAC
>NW_008353126.1:2717891-2728831 GCF_000622305.1 Nannospalax galili | reverse complement strand
GTGTGTGTGTGTGTGTGTGTGTGTGTGTTTGTGTGTGTCCTTTGTGAATTGCTGTAATAGTTTGTACAATTTCAAAGGCAGATCACTGAATAAATTGAGATACTGTTGATCTGGTGGTTACTTTTGTCAAATTGATGGGATTAAGAAATGCCTAGGACATCAGTGAGGCACACCTTTGGGTGGTGTGTCTATGAGGTCGCTTCCAGAGAAGATTAAAGGAGAGGACACCCACACTGAATGTGGTTGCCACCATCCCGTGGGCTGGGGTCATTGACTGAATAGGAAAGGAGAAGGAGGAAGTCAGTGATACCTGACATTCCCGTTTCTCTGCTTTCTGGTCCACTGAGATGGGAGCCAGCAGTCTCTCGGTGCAGCTGCCATGCCTCCCCGCCAAGATGGGCTGTATCAAACCCTTCCTCTGTTCAATTGCTTTTTGTCAGGTATTTGGCCACAGTAATGAGAAAAGTAACTAACATGTTTGGGGACTTGTTCTCCTCATAGACAATACCAACTAGAATGGAGGAAGCCTGCCAGATATTCCCTGATTGAACCCTCCCTGCCTAAATGTGATGTATATGGTATGATCTTGAAGCATAGTTCAGTTTTCAGACAGCTGCATCAGAGCTCTGCAACCTTGGATGCTGTGACTATCCCCAAGTGCCATGAAGAAAATTAGCACATATTAAAAGGGAAATTTTCTAAGGCTCAGAACCACCACTTCCCTAGCAGGTGCCCTATCCTGATCAACACCAGGAGACATCAAGTGAAAATCCATGAAAAGGAGTGCCCTCAAAGGGCCACGTGCAATGAGAATGAATTAAAATTTTCTGCTTGAACAGATTAGGGTCCTTTTTGTTTGTTTTTTTTTGTGTTTTTGAGACAGGGTCTCCCTGTAGCCCCACCTGGCCTGGAACTCACTATGTAGACCAGGCTGGCCTTGAACTCACAAAGATCCACCTGCCTCTGACTCCCAAGTGCTGGGATTAAAGGTGTGTGCTACCACGCCCTGCTCCAGATTAGGTATTTTAACATCAGTTCTCAGGCCTCCAAAGGGAGCCTAGCCTGACTGCTGGCAGATGACCTATAATGTCATTTAATTTTTAGACTTGGTTGTGAAATTTGGTCTAATGCAACTTTGTGTTTGGTCAGAGCTGGAAAAGCAGGAGAGGATTCTGAGTTCTAGCTCAGTGACTTACAGGTTGTGACTTTGATCAAGCTATTTAACCCCGTCAAGAGTCACCTATACAATGAAGAGAACAACTGCTCTGCCTTCCTGCTAGGGAGCTGTGAGGTTCAAACAAGATGGGGTTTGGGAATGGGGAAAGCACTGTACAAATGACAGGGGGCAATTAGGTTCACAGGCAGAATCCCTTCTGTCTAGTCAAATTTCCACTGGATATTAGTACTGTGGATTTCACTTAACCCTCATTCTTAAAAAAAAAAAAAAACCTTTGGAAAGTATCATTTTTAGAACTGAAATCAAAATAGTCTTGGTTACCCTTAAGTCCTTTGAAGTGAGGCAACAACTGTAACTATAGGAAAAAATAGGCTCAGAGACAGAGTAGCCCAGGGCTCAAAGATTCCCATCCTGAAGGTCTTTCTTTTTTGGTGACACTAATATTAAATTCAAAGGTACAAATTCTGGGAAAAAAATTAATCCTCAGGATATGGATGTGTTGGCGCAGGTCTATAAATCCCAGCACTTGAGAAGCAGAGGCAAGGGGATCAAGGAGTTCAAGGTCATATGTGAATTCAAAGCCAGGATCAAGATATGGTTCTCTGGGTAAAGGCACCTGCTGTAAGCCTGACAGCTTGGGTTTGATTCTGAGATTCACATGGTAGAAGAGATGGTCAACTTGTGCAAGTTGTCCTCTGATCTCCATACATGAATATGCTCGTGGACGCATACACACACACACACACACACACACACACACACACACACACACACATGCACGAATAAATGTAATTTAAGAGAGTGTTCAAAGACAACCTGGGCTATAGGAGATTCTGTCTGAAACAAGCAAGCAAACAAAAAGTTAGGCTTCTACTGGGTGTGGTGGTGAATGCCTTTAATCCGAGCCAGAGACAGGGATCTCTGTGAGTTTAAGGCCAGCCTGGTCTACATAGTGAGCTCCAGGCCAGTGAGGCTACAGGGAGATCCTGTCTCAAAAAAAAAATAAACAACAACAAAAAAAATCCAAAAAACAAAACAAAACAAAACTTAGGCTTCAGTTCTCCCAACCACTCTGTTCTGTATCTCTTCTTCAAGGGGAAAGTGCCAAGTTCATGTTGCTGCCCTGAGTCACACTGGGTACAGCTCAGACCTCTGTATGCTGGGCCTACAATATGTATTTGGCAAATACTTATGAGAGGAAAATAAAGATGGAGCCTACAGTTGTTCTTTCCTCCTCCTAAGTTTCTGTAATCACAGAATGAGAAACAAAATGTTCAACATATTTCAACAAATCTGAGATATCATTGCTTATAAGACACACCACTTTTGTCTTGTTTTGTTTTGTTGAGACATGGTCTCCCTGTAGACCCAACTGGCCTGGAACTTGCTGTAGTTCCAGCCTGGTCTTGATCTCACAGAGATCCACCTGTCTCTGCCTCCTGAATGCTGGGATTAAAGGCGTGTGCCACCATGCCTGGTGACACACCATTTTTTTTTAGTGTAACATAAAAAAAAGGCTCTGAATTACTTAAAATATGACACAATAAGACACACTTTGATTTCACAGATGTTAAATGTGAAAGCATGTGCATCTTAGGATAGATGAGATATAGTGTGTTTACTTTTTATAAAAACAAAGCTTTTGGGACTGGAGAGATGGCTCAGCAGTTAAGAGCACTGACTGCTCTTGCAGAGGACCTGGGTTCAATTCCCAGCACCCACATGGCGGCTACGAACCGTCCTTGACTCCAGTTCCAGGGGAATCCGAAACCCTCTTCTGACCTCCTCGGCATTGCATGACATGGGTGCACTCACATACATGCAGGCAATACACTCATACACATAAAATAAAAATAATAAATAAAATATTAAAACAAAAACAAAAACAAAAAACCCCACAAAGCTTTCTCCTTGTGGTCCTGATGCGACAGATGAGCAAACTTCAGACTGTCTTAGTTAACTGGTTAGCCTCAGCCCCTTGCAGTTAAGCATGTTAGAGAATCATGCTTTCAGCATTGATGGAATGGGGACTTCATCCTGCTTTTCTTACAGATACAGTGACACAAAATACAGGTGTGAATATAGTTCTGGGCAAGTGAAGACCATGAAACTGTTAGGACAAAACTGATCTGGGGTTTATGAGAAGATCTGAAGGAGTAAGACTTGTTTAAGGTGGCCTGGTGCATCAATTGTGTTCCCTTGCTCTCCAGTGGTGACTATGTTGTTGTCATTCAGTTTACGCTAGTTCAGGAGAAGCAGCTGAAGAGTGAGCTCCCTGTGCACAGGGAACTTGAGCAAGGACAGGTACATGTGCTGACTGCACATTACCTGTTGGGCTAAATATGACACTTTTCAATGTATATTTTTTATTGAATTTTTGTGGATTTCATGCAATACAACTTAATCATATTTAGATCCTCTCTCCTATGGGCACCTCCCATAGCCCACCCACAGGATTTCATGCATTATGTCATATATGCTAAGGCCTATTGAGTCAAGTTTGTTATCCAGATGTCCCTCCGTGTGAGTTCATCTACTGGAGCCTGTTCAGCCTGTCTAGTCTCACTCCCTTAACGAGGATCAACTCTCCCTCATCCAGCAGTGATCAGCTGCCAATAGTTCCTTGGGGCCTCCTGTGCCTTTCCCTTGTTGTATGCTGGTTCTTGTCTGATTGAGTTTGCATGGGTCTTGTGCATGCTGTCACCATAGCTGTAAGTCATATGAGCAAGTTCCCAAAAGCCTGTAAGACTGTTTCCTGGGGCTGGAGAGATGGCTCAGCAGTTAAGAATACTGGCTGGTCTTGCAGAAGACCCGGGTTTGAATCCCAGCACCCACATGGCAGCTAACAACTGTCTGTAACTACAGTCCAGGGAATCCAACAGCCTCTTCTGTCCTCCTTGGGCATTTCATGACACAGGGACACAGGTGTACTTACATACATGCAGGCAATACGCACATGCACATAAAAATAAAATAATAAGAAAAAGACTGTTTCCTTATGATCATGCACTATTCCTGGTTCTTACAACCTTTCTACCCCCTCTTCCTGAGCCCTGAGTGGATGATGTTTAATATGGAAGTCCTATCCAGGGATACATACTCTGCAGTCTCTTGTTTTCTATACTTTGGTCAGTTGTGGCCATCTGTGTTCACTGCCCTCCACTGTGTGAGGAAGCTTCACTGGAGAGAGTTGTTTAAATTTTTATTTAATGTGTATGAGTGTTTTTCCTGCATGTTATGTAATTGCACCCATGTTTGCAATGCCCACCAGATCCCCTGGAACTGGAGTTAAAGATGCTTGTTAGTTACAGTTTGGATACTGGGAACCAAGCCCAGGTCGTCTTGAAGACTAGCCAGTGCCCTTAACCGCTGAACCCTCTCTCCAGCCCCTATATATTACACTTTTATAATGCAAGTGAGAGTTGAGAGTCTTTGTGAGTAGAAGGAGAACTAGAAATAAAGCTTTGTGTGACAATCCCTTGTAAATGTTTTTGTGGACCAGCCCTTCCATTTAGAGTCTTATCATTTAGAATGTTCTTGTTCACAAATTCTATTATTTAGACAAAAAAAGCTTCCAGTTTCTAGATTTCTTTTTAGACATGGTCTATATATAGCCTAGGCTGTTCTTGATTCACTATGTATTTGAGAATGGCCTTGAACCTCTAGTCTTCAAACCGAGGGCTTCCTGCCTGCTCTGCAAGCACTCTATCATCTGAGTTGTATTCCCAACCCTAGCTTTTTAGGACATTGTACACAACAATAAAGAGAATCACACACACACACACACACACACACACACACACACAAATGGACTTCTACGGCACTAGACCACAGCCAGGTAGAAAGAAACAATCCCAGTTATTGTAGTTCTCACATCGGCTTTGTAATTTGGGTGTTATGATGCTTTGCTCCCTGGGCCATTACTGTAATAAAGGGTGTCAGTTGCCCTCATGCTGGGCAGGAAACTGTTAATATTTGATGAGTGCTAATGGACCTTTCTGCCCACTGTTCTCTCCCCTGCAGTCAGAGTATCACTATGAGTACACCGCATGTGACAGCACGGGTTCCAGGTGGAGGGTCGCCGTGCCGCACACCCCGGGCCTGTGTACCAGCCTCCCTGACCCCGTCAAGGGCACCGAGTGCTGTAAGCAGCTTTCCTGCTCCAGGGCCTTCCTGATACTTAGCTCTGGTCTCTACCTCAACTCTCTTGCCATCCACACTAGGCTCCTCTTGACGATGTAGGGATAAGATCTTTCTCCCAGTTAGTCACTGTCCTCTTTTGAAATGTGGTACAGAAATGTTATTTTATAGATGCAAACTGGGTACCTGAATTTACTTTTATTTTTTTAAATTTAGATCCAATGAGTAAAATATAAACAATTCTAGCTGTCTTCCACTTGTATATTTTTTTTCATTCATCTTTATTTTCTGCCTGTGCATTTCTCTCTAATCTACATTCACCAGCTACGAACTGTCATTAGGCAATATTGCAGTTTGCTTTTGTTCTTGAAAAGGAAGCCAGAGAAATTGAACTTCTGCTGAGACAGGCTTTTAAGATACACTGGGCATTGCTTCAGGGAGCGAGAACCTCCCAGCTGTGAATATGACTATGTAGCCAGAAAGGCAATAGCTTGCTGTGGCTCCCACCCTGCCTCTGTGAATTCCATTGTTACAACTTTTCTACAGTTGGCCACTATGTCCCATGTCCTGATCTTTTAGGAATACAAAGGGAATAACAGTAAAAACCAGGAACTAGAATTAAGGAATTATTTAAAGAGTTAGAAAGGTGAGTAAGTACATTTAAATTCCAAAATTAACTTTCCCTAGTGTCTGGTTCAGGGGGTGAGCATCAATGAATGGATATTGCTGAATCCTGGGAACAACAGTTGTACCTGGGTACAACTTGGTTTAGCTAACAGAAACAAAAGAGCCATCCTTAGTTGACACAGTGACCCTTAGTGAACCCCCAGCATGTGTAAGCACCTACTATGTGTATCAGGATGCTGGGTAGGTCACAAAGATCAATAATGACCAGTCACTGGCTGCGGGTACTTACAGCATGAAGGAGGGAGCAGACCTTCAGTCCATCATTCATTGCTTCAGCAAACCTTTGTTGGCACCTCTGTGATGCCAGTACCATCTCTGAGCCAGGCATTTCCTGGGGTAGCTCAGAGCCCCGTGGATAGCAGATAGAGGAAATGTGTTAATACAATGTGAGGTAAAAAAAGAATTATGGATTCTTAGTGGAGAGTAGCAGCTGGGAAGACCTGAGCAAAACCTTGGAGGTAGAAGAATTTAGACATAAGAGACTGGGGTCCAGCATAAAGGCAGCACAGAGAAGGCAACAGGGTTCAAGTGGAGAAGTCAGGCTGGAAAGTCAGGACCAGGGGAGTTACAGAAGGCTGAATGCCAGGCTTGAAGCTTAATGCAATAACCCAAAGCGGTGCCATATTTTTTTCTCTAACCTGTGTATAGATCCAGTTTTAATATATGTGCTGCCAAAGCAAGCACTTGCTTTTTATTGTTTTTGTCTCTCTGTAGCCCCAGCTGCCCTGGAACTCTCTATATAGACCAGGCTGGCCTCAATCTCCTGGAGATCTGCCTGCCTCTGCTTCCTGAGTGCTGGGATTAAAGGTGTGTGCCACTATACCTGGCAATGCACTTGCTTTTTATTTTTATTTTTTGGTCTTTTTGAGACCTTTGGTCTTTTTGGGTCTCCCTGTAGCCCCAGCTGTCCTGGAACTTACTACGTAGACCAGGCTGGCCTTGAAGTCACAGAGATCCAACTGCCGCTGCCTCCCAAGTGCTGAGATCAAAGGCTTGCACCACCATGCCCAGCGCACTTGCTTTTTAAATAGAGAATAACAGTACAAATCCATCTTGTAGAAAGATGCCTCCGACTATAGAATGAACCAAAATAAGAACTCAGGAAGTACTTAAAAGGACATTGTAGTGGTTTAACAGGTGCTGAGAACCTCAACTAGCATGGCAGTAGTATAGTCAGAAAGGGAGAGATGGAAGCCAGAGGCTCACGGGAGAAGTCAAGGCTGAAGGACGTTGCATGGTCCAGAAGGCTCAGCAGCCTCCTTGCTAGAATACTTTCAGAATGGCAGCCCAAAGTCCCGCAGCAAGACAGAGCCTGCCCAACCTTAAATCTTCATCATCTATATTGCTTTCTCCCTTTCCCCACTTTCTTTTTGCTGTGGTTTTATTTTTGCTTATTGAGACAGGATTTCATTGTGTAGCCATTGCTGGCCTAGAACTTGCCGTATAGACCAGGCTGACTGTGAACTTGCAACAATCCTTCTGCCTCTGCTTCACAAGATACAACTTGTATGCCATACATTCTACTTTTTACTGGATAAATTTCAGTGGCTGATAGAATATTCACAGCAATCCTTTCTACTCAAGTTTTGGAGCATTTTAATCATCTGGAAAAAAATAATAACCTCTTAGTGACAATCTCTCTGTAGTCCTCTCCCTCCCACCTTACGCCTCATGGTGTTGCCTCTTCTGGCCATTCTATATAAACTGCATCACACAAGGTGTTTCTTGGCCCACAGTTTTAGTGGGCCAAACTCTGAGATCCCAACCCTGAGCGCCCCCCTTTAGAATGCCTCAGCCCCCACCACTTCTCCAGGGAGTACAGTGGCCTCAGCACCCCTCCCTTGTCCCTGCCCTGTTTTCCAGCCTTCTCTTGCAATGCCGGGGAGTTTCTGGATATGAAGGACCAGTCCTGCAAACCGTGCGCGGAGGGCCGCTACTCCCTCGGCACCGGTATCCGCTTTGATGAGTGGGACGAGCTGCCTCATGGCTTTGCCAGCCTCTCAGCCAACATGGAGGTCGATGATAGTGTCACGGAGTCCACCGAGAACTGCACTTCGTGAGTTCGGGAGCAGGCACCCAAGTCTGCTGGGGAAGCGCTGGGCTTCTCCTGCTTCGCAGAGCAGCAGGAGGGGAGAGGAGGCCACACTGGGAAAGGCTGTAGCAGGTCCCCAAGGAATGTGACTTCCGCCTTAGCTCACCCTTACCTAAACTTACCACTGACCGCCAGGCACTTTTGAGAGGAAACACCTGAAGAAATAGAGGTGGGTAGATGAGGGAGAACAGATTTTAATGGTCCAGTCTACTTAAAACAAAACCCAACTGGATTTCCTCCGTGGGATTTTGGGTCAGCAAATAAATTTTCTTCAACTTGATTGGAACGCAATGTGCAAAACATTGGGTATCTTCCTGGCTTTGATGTTAATTTCTTTACTTTCATTTTTATTAATTTAAATTTTAAAATTTTATTTATGTGTATGAGTGTATTGCCTGCATGTGTGTAAGCACACCTCTGTTGTGCACTGCCCTTGGAGGGCAGAAGAGGGTGTGGGATCCTCTGGAACTGGAGTTACCAGAGGGTTGTTAGCTGCCCTGTGGGTGCTGGGATTCAAACCTGGGTCTTCTGCCAGAACAGCCAGTGCTCTTAACCGCTGAGCCATCTCTCCAGCCCCCAATGTTAAAGCCTAAAACTGATTCTGCCTGACATGATTTTACGGGTTTTTGGGGACATGTTGGATGAGATCTTCCAAACCCATTGAGATGCCAGTAACTAGAAAAATGCCCAACTCAGATGGAGGAGACTTTTGCTAGTCATTGAAAAGCTCAGCCCAGGGGATTTGGACAACCGAGTATTTATCTCAGATGTGCCTTTTAGGGGTCAGGCTCTATGCTAGATGTTTTACATACACGATTTTATTTAACCTTCACAGGAGCCCAGTGAAATAAGTATTATGATTTCCATTGCAGAGTGAAAAACTGGAGGTTCATCGAGGTTAAGCCAGCTGCCTCTGTTTCCCAGCTGGCAACTAGTGAGGCTGGAACTCAAGCCCAGTCCCATGATTTTGACTGCCCCACATTGCCACTTTCAAATAACAAGATTATGTGACAGGCAGTATTGGGTCCCAGGGAGGAAAACCTTAGGATGAAAAGATACAGAGAGTAAAGCTATATGTGTATCTCTCTTTTCAAAGTTTTTTTTTTTTTTCTGTGTGTGTGTGTGTGTGTGTGTGTGTGTGTGTGTGTGTGTGATACTAGAGATTGAACCAAGGCCTTGCCCATGCTATACCAGTGCTCTACCACCAAGCTTTATCTCCAGCCCTCTATACTTGGATTTCTGAAACGAGGAACAATGCCTCCCATTGCTAGTCTATCTCTCTCTCTCTCTCTCTCTCTCTCTCTCTCTCTCTCTCTCTCTCTTTTTTTTTTTGGTCTTTTTGAGACAGGGTCCTGAGTTCTGGGATTAAAGGTGTGTGTCACCATGCCCAGTTGCTGTTCTTTTTTATTTAAATATTTTATTATTCTTATGTATTTGAATGTTTTGCCTGCATGTGCACCTGTGCCATGCAATGCCCACAGAAGTCAGAAGAGGACATCATATCCTCTGGAACTGGAGTTACAGATCGTTGTTAGCCACCATGTGGGTCTTGAGAACCAAACCAGGTCCTCTGCATGAGCAGCCAGCTCTTAACTGCTGAGCTGTCTCTCTAGCTCTCTGCTGCCTCCCCCATTGCTATTCTTAAGTCTCTCAGAAAGACTGGCGTTTGAGTCATGTGGTAGACATTCAACAGACAGATTTTAATGTTATTTTAGAGTTCAAGTTTATACATCACAAACATTACCATCATAGCATTGGAGGCAGAGCCGAAGGAGAGGAACTGTGTGGTTTAAGACAATCCATCCCCACTCCATTTGAGTCCTAATAGTGAATGTCATTTAACCCAGGACAAGATGCAGATCATCTATATAGTCACTCGATCAGGCCCCCACCCCCTGGGAAGAAGAAAGGTTTCTCCTCTCTCTGGGGGCTGCGCTGAGAAGGAAGGAATCATTATCTTCAGTATCATCCAGTAAGGCAGAATGTGGGCAGGTTAATAATAACTTGTATTTCCAAGACACAGACCAGCCTGAAGCCTGGATCTTAAGGCATCCCAGAATATCCCTAGGAGGGAGCAAGAGGATATCTCCTCCATAGAAATGAGTGGAAATGGTCACCTGGAAAGATTTTGAATGGCAATAATTGAGCTGATACTAACAACCCAACTGCCTGGCTTTCTAGTTCTTCCTGTATCTGAGCCCACTACCTCCTACTTAGCCAGGCCAGCATTCTTCCTGTCTGAGCCACCTTGCAACCTTCCAGCTACTCTCCTGCTTCCGCCTTGCCTCCTCCATGCCATGTCTAACCAGCAGCCCGAATGATGAAAGCAAATTTAAACGCAGTTGTCTCTTGCTCAGAACTTTGGGTGCTGAGAATACTTATTGCTCTTGAGATAAGATTCAATATCTTACCACAGCTCTCAAGGGCCTGCTGGTCTACCCCATCCTCTGCTCACTTCCCCAGCATCTCTCCAATGTTTTCCCTCTTGCTGCTGTGCTGCAGTCTCACCAGCTGCCAGGCTGCTTCCCTCCTGGGACCTTTGAGTATCTCTTCCCCATCTCTTTCCTAGCTGTCTTATTTAGCCCTCAGGTCTCTGTATAAAAGTCATTTCCTCAAAAAAGCCATCCCTGAACCAGGAGACTCCTATTACATGCTCTGATATCACCTTGTAATTTTCCTTATCATGCTTAGCAGTTATTTCTATGTGATTAATTGTATCATTAGTTAAGCTTCTGTTTCTTCAACTAAAAACAGAATATAATCCTCTCAGCAGAAGATGATTGATTGTATCTTGGTCTTTGCTGTGTCTTCATCATCTAACATAGCATCTGCCATAAAACAGAT
>NW_008353126.1:2704916-2717050 GCF_000622305.1 Nannospalax galili | reverse complement strand
TTATTTATTTATTTATTTATTTATTTATTTATTTATTTATTTAGTCTTTTGGAAACAGGGTTTCTCTGTAGCCCCAGCTGACCTGGAACTTGCTATGTAGAACAGGCTGGTCTTGAACTTGAGAGATCTGCCTGCCTCTGCCTCCCAGTGCTGGGATTAAAAGCATGTACCACCATGCCCAGCAATTAGATAATTCTTGAAACTCACTTCCCAGGCGATTTTAGGTTGTGCCTGTAAAGTTGACAGTTACAACTAATCAACGCAGGGGGTAATAGGACAGGATGCTGGATGTTAGTGGAGAAGAGCAGCAGGCCAAATATGGTGACTGTGAGGCAAGAATGAGAGAAAAATAGAGGTAGATATCAAAAAGACATAAACATGAAAAATTAAAAACACATGCAGATCCTTGCTGACTGGTCCATGGCAAATCTAATCTTCTCAGCCCTCAATTTACTCACCTTAAAAATGTTGATAAAGCATACCTTTAATTCCAGCACTCGGAAGGCAGAGGCAGGTGGATCTCTGTGAGTTCAAGGCCAGCCTGGTCTACATAGTGAGTTCCAGGCTAGCTGGGGCTACAGGGAGACCCTGTCTCAAAAAGCCAAAAAAAAAAAAAGCCAAAACAAAACAAAAAAACCCCACAAAATCCCCCAAAATAAAAAAACCAAACACTACTCAGGTAACGATTACATAAAATGATACATGTAAAGAATGTAGCCAGGTGTTCACACACATGCATGTAATCATAGTATGTGGAATGTTGGGGTAAGAGGATGGAGAGTCCCAGGCCAGCTTGGGCTACATAATGAGACTCTGTCCTAAGTAAACCAAGGCTTAGAGTGTATAGTTTAGGGATTGTTCTAATTTGTTTCTTCATTACTATGACAAAACACTCTGACCAATACCTACTTGGGGAAGGTTTATTTGGCTTGTATCTCCAGGGTCACAGTTCTTCAGGGAACCCAAGGTAGGAACTCACGGCAGGAACCTGGAGGCAGGAGCTGAAGCACAGGCCATGGAGGAATGCTGCTTACTGGCTTGCTCCTCTAGCCCGTGCTTAGCCTGCTTTCTTATGCATCACAGGACAACCTGCTCATGAGTGGCACCACTCACAGTGGGTTGGGCCCTCCCACATCACTCAACACTCAAGAAAATACCCCACAGATACGGCCACAGTTAGTCCAATGGAGGAAATTTCCCAATTGAGGCTCCCTCAACCCAGGTGTGTCAAGTTGACAACTAAAGCTTGCAGCAGAGTGATAAAGCATATGCCTATCATGTTCAAGGTCCCGAGTTCAAGTCCCATATCCCCAGAACCAATGACGAGGTGGGGGAAAGGATGGAGGGTGATGATGCCTCTGGTGCTAGAAATCAGTCAAACATGTTATTACTGAATGTGAAATGTCTTTGTTAAGGATTACACTGGCAAAAAATCGGAATTGTTATGTGCTTTGCAAATGTAACCCACTTATGGCATCCTTTTAATTATTCATCAAACTGCAAAAGTTATTTATAGCTAAGGCTGTGGAATACATCAGTATTAAATGTTTCTTTCAACAGGGGAATCAATGCTGTTAGGTTAGCTGGGTTATTTTGGAATAACTCTTTGTATTTTCATTTTGATAGTTATACTGACTACTGAAGACCTTGGAAAGCCAGGTTTCTTTGGCAGAGAGGGAACTTTGTGAACTAGCTTATGGCTTTCTTTCTTTCTTTCCTTCTTTCTTTCTTTCTTTCTTTCTCTTTCTCATTAGTACTTTGTTATTTTTATTTTATGTGTGTGTATAAGTAAGTGCACCCGTGTCATGCAGTGCCCACGGAGGACAGAAGAGGCTGTTGGATCCCCTGGAACTGGAGTTACGGACAGTTGTTAACTGACATGTGGGTGCTGGGATATGAATCCAGGTCTTCTGCAAGAACAGTCAATGTTCTTAAACACTGAGCCATCTCTCCAGCCCACTTACGGCTTTCTTAAGGGCCATTGTTAGGCAGCTAGGATCCGGGTTAGTCCCAGGCAAAACCACATCAGTGGGATTGTCTTGGTTTGCCCTTTTCTCACCCCATCTGTTTAATCCCCTGAGGCCCTAGGTGCCAGGCCCAGGGATTGGGTGTGGGGGTACATTATTAGTGTGCAAGATCAGGTTGATCTCTGTCCTCACAGAATCCATAGGCTAGTCAGGAAGACTGATAATGAAGGAAAACTTAAAGCATGATCAAAAGAGGAAATCCAGACTGCAAGTAAGCTTTAGAAAACATGCTTAACTTCGCCACTAATCAAGGAAATAAAATTTAAAGCCCAACTAGACACTAATTCCCCACCACGTCACATGGCAACGACAAAGTCTGTCAGTTCCAAATCTGAAGAGGATGTGCTCAACAGAGGCTCTCTTACACTGCTAGCTGGTGTGAATGGATACACACTTCGCAGAACAAGGTGGCAGTATCCAGTAAAGCTGGTGTTCACCCTCTGAGCAGCAGCTACTCCCAGGCGCTCCACTCACACCTGTGTGTAAGGATACAGGAACAAGAATGTTCACAGCAGGGGCTGGAGAGATGGCTCAGTGGTTAAGAACACTTACTGCTCTTGCAGAGAACCCAAGTTCAGTTCCCAGTACCCACATGGTGGCTAACCACTGATAACTCCAGTTCCAGGGTATCAAATCCCTTTCCTGGCCTGTGCACATATGATACACATAAACTCATGCAGCCTAATAAACATACACAAAGATAAAAATAAATCCTTTAAAAAGTATTCATAGCAGAGTGTGTACAATAGCAGACAACAAAAAACCAGAAACAATCTAAATGTCCATCAGTAGTAAATGTGGTGATAAATAATATATTAGGACCACACAAAGAATATTAGATAGCAGTAAAAATGAAAAGAGGGTCTTGGGGGTATAGCTCAGTGGCAGAGCACATGTGTAGCTTGTATTACATTCTCAGAGCACGGGTGCGCGCGCGCACACACGCACGCACGCACAAAAGAGGTATAATGTGAGTTGGATGAATCTCACAGCCATTAATTAAGCATGATATCATTTATATGAAGCTTAAAGACAGACAAAGCAGCATGATGCAGTGTATGGTTTAGTGATCCAGAGAACTTCATGGGAATGTTAAGCACCAGAGTCAAGAACATGTTTACATTTGGTAGTTGGAGTAGGAAGTATTGGCGGAAAGGGGGCGGGGCTAGCCAAGGCACAGGGTGAGTTCCGCTGTGCTAGATTGCCTTTACTTTGTTTTTAATAATTTTTATTTATTCTTTGACAACTTCATACATGCACATAATGTATTTTGAACATAACCTCCCCTATTTCCCTGTCTTAAACCTCTCCCATTCCCTCTGATACCTCTCTTCTTCCTAACATGTGTCCCTCCTACTTTCATATGTGTGTGTATGTATGTATATGTGTGGCGTTATTTACTGGATCATGGGCAACTACCAGAACTATAACTATGTCGAGTAGCTTGATCTTGTGCAGGTCTTGCACAGGCACCCACAGCTGCTGTGAGTTCATGAGTGTGATGGTCATGTATTCAGAAGACAGTGTTTATAGCACTTTTCCCCATCCTCTGGCTTTTACATTTTTTTTATCCCCTCTTCCACAATGTTCTCTGAGTCTTGGCAGGAAGGATATAGCACTTTTCCCCATCCTCTGGCTTTTACATTCTTTTTATCCCCTCTTCCACAATGTTCTTTGAGTCTTGGCAGGAAGGGTCATATGGAGGTCCTGTTTAGGGCTGAACACTCAACAGTCACTGATTCTCAACACTTTGATGGGTTGAGTTTCTGCATCAATTACTGCATATTGCAAAGAAGCTTCTTTGACTAAGCAGCACCGATCTATGGATATAAATATAAATATTTAGAAGGCAGTTTGGCACCGGGTGTGATGGCACACACCTTTAATCCCAGCACTCAGGAGGCAGAGGCAGGCTAATCTTTGTGAGTTCAAGGCCAGCCTGGTCTACATAGTGAGTTCTAGGACAGCTGGGACTACAGGGAGACCCTGTCTTAAAAAGACAAAAAGAGAGAGAGAGAGAGAGAGAGAAAGAAAGAAAGAAAGAAAGAAAGAAAGAAAGAAAGAAAGAGAAAGAAGGCAGGCAGTTTGACAGTTTAGTAGTTTGACATATCTATTTAGTCAAAACAATAGAAGATTCCCACCTAGGGCTTATGTCTTCTTCAGCCATGGGCTTTTAACCAGATTTACAGTGCCAGGCATGAATGCCCTCCTGTAGAGCAGGCCTCGAATCCAATCAGAAAGTGGTTGACAACTTCCATAACATTCATGCCACTATTGTACCAGTGGGTACATTTTGCCTGGCAGGTCAGTACTGTAGCATTCAAGATCCACTGTTGTGTAAGACCATTGATGACTTTTCTCCCCCTGTAGCCTGCATAGCACCTTCCAGCACTATGAAAGGTATGCTGTGCTGAATTTCTTAAGGTCTGTGGTAGATAGGTGCACGCTCTTTTTACCTATGTATAGTTCTTAAGTGGTTGATAATATATTAGAAGTAAGGTAGAATGAAACTGGCTATGAGAAGGAAAACAGGCAAAGCTCAGGGCACCCTTGCAGAAGCAGACAGAACCAAGGAAGACTTCTTAATGTTAAGTAGCATTTACTATAAGACCAGAGGAGGAATTAAACAAAGGGGAGGAGGAGGAAGTTTGGTCCAGGAAGAGGGCAAGCCCAGGGGTAAGAGAAAGTTTGGCATAATAATTGAGTCTGCAGTATAAAGTATAGGTCTGGAATGTATGCCTTCTCCCAAGGGCAACAGGGAGGTAGCCAATCACAGCAGCTTAAAGCAGGGGAGTGATGCAGTCGTGTTTTCATTCTGGAAGTCTCTAGCCACAGTTTGGAGGGAGATTGGAGGATGTAGGACCCAATATAGGACGAGTTTGGAGGCTACATTAGAGATGGTGTGGTAGAGAGTGAGGGAGAGACCTAGGGCCAGATGGACAGGGTAAGACTTGGGAGACAAAATAGACAGACAAAACTGATTACCTCTGATTCTCTGGCCATCCCCTTATTGTGAAAGCGATGTACATGTAGCATCTTAGAGTGGAGGTTTCTGGAAAATCAAGTGGGCTAGATGCACTTCTAAGTTCTGAAGGCTATCTTTGTGTATGGATTTTGACAACTTTGGGGTTAAGTAGTCTTGAATTTGAATCCCAACCTTGTCACTTGAAGGCTTTATGATGCTGGGCAAGGCACTCTCCAATCTTCAGTTCTCTCACCTAGTAAATGAACAGAAATCTTACTAATGAGCAGAAATCATGAATGTAAAAACATGTCGCTCAATAGCTGGGTGACAGTAAACAAGTAAAGTTTCTCATGCTCCACTTCACCTGCCATCTACCCCCAGGTCAGTTCTACAAAGTGTGGAAGCACATCCGTTTTGTTGGCTGTGCCCCAGGCCCCTTGATGTACCTCAAGTTACCTTTTATACTTTTCACTGAGCATGTTCAGATCTAAGCTTCAGCTTGTGACTCCTAAGACAGGAATTCTCCAGGGTTACCACTTGCTTTCCCCAGAAAACATGAAACCTAACACATAGCACAAAGCCTAGTAGGCTGTGCCCCTGCCAGAGATCTTAGTCCCTGTTTCCTTACAGGTCCAAATGGGTTCCCCGGGGTGACTACATCGCCTCCAACACGGACGAATGTACAGCCACACTGATGTATGCTGTCAACCTAAAGCAGTCTGGCACAGTTAACTTTGAATACTACTACCCGGATTCCAGCATCATCTTCGAATTTTTCGTAAGTCCCAGACTGGGAGGGGAGAGAGGAGAGCATTGGGGGAGAGGGCAAGACCCCCTGAGGCACAAATTCATTTTCAGGAATCAGTCACAAGTGTGGCTACACTTGGAAAATTATGTTTGTTTTCTCCCAAGAAAGCTGAGGGTAAAATGAGCTTGAGACCTCAGGAGACAAGGACAAAAGACAAAGGCAGAGGGACGCTAAGTGGGAGGACAGAGTCTGTGAAATTTCCAGGCATTTTGTCCTGTTCAGACATGATATAACACACAAGGGGCTGAGTTGCAAATTATTTCCCTGGTGTCAGTACTCAGATGTTTTGTGTGTAGCTAGCTCCCACCTGCTTCAAGGCTTATGAGTTCTGAGTTTGATCCTAGAGGAAATTGGCAGCTTTTTCCCATGAAAGCATTCTCTAGAGCACTGTGCAGCGTGGGGTGAGGCTCTCATCTCTTCAGGACGCTGAACATCTTATCAAACTCTTGTCTCAGGTCCAGAATGACCAATGTCAGCCCAATGCTGATGACTCCAGGTGGATGAAGACCACAGAGAAAGGATGGGAATTCCACAGTGTGAGTACCACACTAGCTGATCCCTAGAGGTCTCAGAGAAGGGGCCAATGGCCTTCTTCAAGGAGAGCATCCACTCCGTTGCCCCTGGAGGGAGGAGTCTGAGCTGTGGGAGTTCTCCTTATGAGTGATAGAATAGGCTGTATGGTGGCCTGTTTGCTCCTATGACTTCATAGGACTTTGAGGCTAGACTTCCTGGAAGACCGGAGAAGATTGAGGGAATACCAGTCAGCCCTACTGCCAGTCCCTTCTGGTTCCATTATCATCTCTCCATAAGAGGTGATCTGCTCATGATATATATAATACAAGGAGTGGGGCACAGGGAAGTATGAGAGGGTGAGAATAACAAAGCAGATGCGCTGAGAAGGGCTAAGCTGAAGAAGAGGAGGCAGAGGGTCAGAACAAGCACTACCTATTCAGCAAGGAGTTCAACAGGTATATTAGTGATGCCTGTCTCTGCAATGAACCAACGCCTACTTTATGTCATTTTATTTTAGGTCGAGCTAAATCGAGGCAATAATGTCCTCTATTGGAGAACTACAGCCTTCTCAGTGTGGTCCAAAGTGTCCAAGCCTGTGCTTGTGAGAAACATCGCTATAACAGGTACCAAGTGCAAGGCTGGATCTGGGGATCCATTGCAATCTTCCTGGACTTTGACTGTGAGAGGAAGGTGGGAGATGGTCCCTAAAGTCTGTGTCTGGTCTCAATCCTTGGTTTTCTGTATCGTTCTTCCTCCCCAGGGGTGGCCTACACTTCGGAGTGTTTTCCCTGCAAGCCTGGCACATATGCAGCCAAGCAGGGCTCCTCTTTCTGCAAGCTTTGTCCAGCCAACTCTTACTCAAATAAAGGAGAAACCTCTTGCCATCCATGTGATCCTGACAAATACTCAGGTGATGTTTCTGAGGGAGTGAAATGAGGGCAGAGTTGGGTACCAGCAAGCACATGGGAGAAACCAGGAAGTGGAACCATCTTACTGGCCATGCTTAAGACAGTAATTCTTTTCGTTTCTTTTTTTCTTTTGTGTTGGGGGCAGATATTGACATAGCGTCTTATGTAGCCCAGATTGAATTCACTATATATCCAAAGCTGACTTTGAACCTCTGTTCCAATATTACAATCATGTGCCACAATGCCTAATATTTAAAAAATGTAAACAATTATTGTCAAAGTTAATTTATAATAACAAAGAGGCTGTACTAATGAGCACAAACTTTTAAAAGTTTTATCTTTAAGTGACAAATAATTACATATGTATTTGTGAGATGCGATGTGATGTTTCAGTGGATTTCTGCTTTGTCAAATCAGGCTGCTAGCACAACCATTTTGTTGGGAAAGACTGAAGATGAAAGTTAGGATCTTTTATAAGACTAAATAGTAGCCACTGGATCCAAAGCAAGCTTTTATGGTTTTTTTTTTTTTTTTAATGATTGCTTTTGCCAGCTGTGGTGGTGCACGCCTTTAATCCCAGCTCTTGGGAGGCAGAGGCAAGCAAATCTTTGTGAGTTCGAGGCCAGTCTGGTCTACATAATGAGTCCTAGGACAGCTGGGGCAACAAGGAGACCCTGTCTCAAAAAGACAAAAAAAAATATTGTTTTTGAGAGAGAGAGAAAAAGAGAGAGAGAGAGAGAGAGAGAGAGAGAGAGAGAGAGAGTTTATATACACCATTTGTATGCAGAAGCCCACTGAGGCCAGAGGGTCAGATCGCCTGGTACTTGAATTACAGGCAGTTATGAGCCACCTGATGTGGATGTTGGGAACCATACCAGATCCTCTACAAGAGTGGTACATGCTCTTAACTGCTGAGCCATATCTCCAGCCCTTGTCTTGTAGGTTTTTTTTGTTTATTTTTGAGATAAGTTTTGCTATTTTGCCCAGGCTGGCCTGTGGGTCTAGGGCTCCTGGGCTCAAGCCATCCTCCTGCTTCAAGCTCCTGAGGCCTGTGCCACCATGCCAGTCTCTGAAGCAGATATTTTGGAGAAATCCAAGGTTCCTTAGAGCACAGTTTGAAAACAGCAACTCTAAAGTGGGAGAAGCCTCCAAAATCATCCTGATTTGAAAAACAGGAGCTGGGACTAGGGGAGATGGCTCAGCTATTTAGAACACTTGCTGCGCTTGCAAAGAACTGGAATTTCATTCCCAGCACCCATGGTGGAGGCGCACATAGTTACTCTAGTTCCCAGAGATCTGATACCTTTTTCAGGCCTCCATGGGCACCTACACTCATGTGCCCATACCCACACACAGACATATATACATATAATTTAAATTTTGTTTAAATAAATCTTTAAAAAAAGAAAGAAAAAGAAAAACAAGACCTGGTTATTTGAGAAGGTTTCTGGAGCATCAAAGCACTGGAGTAGCATAGGCAGTGTCATCAAAGGGCTCTCTGCTCAGTCAGCGCAGTGACAGGTACCCGACTACTCTAGAGTAAGTTTTGAAGCCAGGAAGGAGAAAGTCTGGTCTGCTTCCCCCCCCACCCCCCGGCAACCCTCATCATGATTCTGTTTTCCATTCTTACATAGAACCATGAACAAACCCAGCACAGGGACCATTCTTAAGACCCACATCCCTCACATTCCCACATGTCAAACAGGTTAATCGTGATGTGTATTTGCTTAACCAGGTCCAGCCATTGACCTTGTGGATTGCTTTTTTCTACACTACTCCTAAAACAAAAGACCTATTTATCTATACAGATCTTGCCAAATGTGTGTAGTTCTTCAGCCAACAGGAAAGTTTAGATCAGGGAGGAAGTTTCTAACTATAAGTCTAAATTCCTGTTTTTCCACTTGAATTTCTTATTCACTTTCCACCTCTATCAATGTTGGCCTTTGTTAGTCTGTCTCTGGTTCTGTTTCCAACTCAGCAGTTGTGCAAGGGTTTGAATGACAAGTTGACTGTAGAAAAACTACTGAGGAGTGTTTTGGTCAACTCTATATAACCTGATTTTTATCTCAGAGCTGGCATGAAATTGTTAGGTTTGGAGCCTGAATTCTTAGAGTCTATTCTTCTGCCATTGATTTCACAATCTGCCTCTTAGACTGAGAAGTGAGCTTTTAACATGAAGAATATGGTCACTTTGTTGACTACCTAGCCAGCCTGAGCACAAAGAGATGTCATACTTATTTGACAGTTGATACAGCATTATCTCATTTATTACTCAGAGCATAGTGTGGAAGGAAGTTCCCCATTTACAGATGAAGAACGTACATTTAGAGAAGTTGGGGGGCCCTTGCTAAGAGTCTGAGCTAGTCTGAGCTGTGCCCTTGTGTTCATTAGGTCCTGGGATCTGCCAAGGAAATGTTTTCTTTTGATAAAAAAAAGGTCCAAGGCAGAACATTGTACTCCTAGAAATGGGGAGAAGATACTGATAGGAGGAGGCAGGTGTGGAGAGAGGAGCTTGGGACCCCAGAGATAAACTATCTTCTTACCTTTTAGCCCAGGGCCAGCCCTTCTCAAGCCACATTCTGTCCCTCAACCTATGAAACATCTAGTCTACTTTTCAAACTTGACTAGTACCCAGCCTGAACCTTGGTGAAACCTGAGCTAGGAAAGTGAGGTCTGGCTTAGCATTTGGGTTAATCATTTACTAAAGCCATTTTCACAGTAATCTGTATATAAACAGCTAGACCATTTCTGTTAGACCTAGATCTAGAGTGTCAGGTTGAGCAAATATTTGACAAGCAGAGCAAAGATCTTTGTGCCAAATGCATTTTCTAACACATAATTTGTGCTTTGCCTGGGAATTGGCACATTTTCATCATCTCCCCACAAATCTCTCCTGGACAAGTCGGTAAACAGCATGCCTCCCTGGTCCCTCTCTGCTGAACAGTGCCTTCTGCTTGTTAAATGAGGTGAGAAGACCCCAGCTGTTTCTCAGTCATTCATTCCCTCTTGCCCAGACTAATAAGACAGGGACAGAAGAGATGGGGAAACTCCCCAGTGCAGGCCAACAAGACTGCCATTAGGAGAGTCTCTGGTCCAGGAAGTCATTTGGGAAAGTAAGGATGGGTTGAGAAGGAAGCACCCCACTAGAAATAAGGGGAAGTGACTTTCAATCCTTATTAAGTCTCCTGAGGCAGTTCTCATATAAAAGAATGTGCCAACTTTCAGGTAATAATAGTTACCGTCACTTGTTTTATTTTTTATTTATTTTATTTTTATGTGTATGTGTGTTTTGTCTGCAAGTACATAAGTGCAGTATGTGCATGCAATGCCCACAGAAGCCAAAAGAAGGTGTCAGAGCCCCTGGAACTGGAGTTACGGATGGTTGTTAGCTGCCAGGTGGGTGCTGGGAACTGAACCCAGATCCTCTGCAAGAGTAGCCAGTACTGTTAACTGCTGAGACAGCTCTCCAACCCCTATTTTTTTATTTTTTGAAAGATTTTATTTTTATGTGGATGAATGTTTTGCCTACATGTGTCCTAAGTGCACCTGTGCATGCAATGTCCACAGAGGCCAGAAGAGGGCATTGGATCCCCTGCAACTGGAGTTACAGGTGATTGTTAGATGCTAGGACCTGAACCTGGGTCCTCCACAAGAGAAGCCAGTGCTTTTAACTACTGAGCCATCTCTCCAGCCCTATTATTTTTAAGATTTATTTTATTATTTATTTATGTAATATGTGGCTATGTGGGTATATGTGCATGTAGGTACCTTCAGAGGCCAGAAGAGAGTGTCTTCTGGAGCTGGAGTTACAGGTGGTTGTAAGCAACTGAATTCTGGTCCTATGACAGAGCAGCAAGCATTCTTAATGACTGAGCCATCTCTCAGCCCCAGTTACTGACATTTTGAGAGTATCTAATTACAGTGGTCCAGGCATGTGCTGGCTCCAGCAAAGTAGATGGTATTATTCCTGCTTATGGATGAGAGGACTTAGAGAGGTTAAGTAACTTGCCTAACATGACACAGCTACTAAAGGATGAAGCAGAGGCCAAACACAGTTCTCTCTAGTTTAAAATCTCATTTGATGACACCATGCTGCCTATCAGGTACTATACAGAAGGAGAGATGGTCTTACTGTCATTAAGTGATCACCTGCTGAGGACACAGCATTCATATTAGAAGTAGTGGAGGCAGAAGTTGGGGTATTATAATAGACACCCTATTAATTGGTGTGTTCTTTTTGTTCTGTGTAGTGTGCATTTATGCATATATGTGTTCACACATGTATGTACAGGTGCACATGCATGAATGTGTGCCTACATACAGAGGACCAAAGTTTAATGTTGGGAACCTTCCTCAGTTGCTCTCTACCTTATTCATTGAGGCTGTGTCTCTCAGTTGAACACAGAATCCAATAATTCGGTTAGTTTAGCCAGTCAGCTTGCTCCAGGATCCCCTGTTTTTGTCTTCCAAGTATTGAAATTACAGGTGGGTTGCCACGCCCACCTGGCATTTATGTGCCTTCTGGGGCTCTAAACTCTGGTTCTCATGTTTGTGCAGCAAGCACTGTAACAACTGAGTCATCTCCTGGTCTAAAGTATCATTTTATTCTGCAGAAAGACAATTCCACCACCAGTCAGCTTGCTCCAGGATCCCCTGTTTTTGTCTTCCAAGTATTGAAATTACAGGTGGGTTGCCACGCCCACCTGGCATTTATGTGCCTTCTGGGGCTCTAAACTCTGGTTCTCATGTTTGTGCAGCAAGCACTGTAACAACTGAGTCATCTCCTGGTCTAAAGTATCATTTTATTCTGCAGAAAGACAATTCCACCAGAAATTTAAAAATTTGTATTTGCATGGTAGTGCACACCTTTAATCTCAGCAGGTGGATCTCTGTGAGATAAAGGCCAGCCCGGT
>NW_008353126.1:2693693-2704087 GCF_000622305.1 Nannospalax galili | reverse complement strand
CTCACTATGTAGACCAGGCTGGCCTTGCACTCACAGAGATCCACCTGCCTCAGTCTCCCAAGTGCTGAGTGATTTATGCATATTTTCTAAGCAGAGAAAACAGCTCTTTTTAATTTTTCAAAAAAAAATGGTTTTTTTTTTTTTGGTTTTTTGTCTTTTTGAGACAGGGTCTCCCTGTAGCCCCAGCTGTCCTGGAACTCACTATGTAGACCTGGCTAGCCTTGAACTCACAAAGATCCACCTGCCTCTGCCTCCCAAGTGCTGGGATTAAAAGTGTGCGCCACCACGCCCAGCTCAAAGAAAGTTTTTAAGCCAGGTATGGTGGCACATACCTGTAGTCCCAGTACTTGAGAAAAATAATTTTTAAGTGAAATCCATTGCTTTAAAGAGGGATTCACTGGAGTTTTTAAGCCAGGTATGGTGGCACATACCTGTAGTCCCAGTACTTGAGAACCGGAGACAAGAAGATTGGGAGTTCCAGTCCAACCTGGGCTACAATGTGAGACTCGGTCTCTAAAATTTAAGAAAAATAATTTTTAAGTGAAATCCATTGCTTTAAAGAGGGATTCACTGTAATAGTTGTTACCTAAGAGTTCATAATGTTGACACAGCACTAATGTAGGCATAAGTAGAGCAAAAAAGAGCAGGATAAAACAGCCGAAGTTTTGGCTCAGTGGTAGAGTATTTACCTACCACGCTTGAGGTCCTGTGTTCAATCCCCAGTATACCAGGGCAGGATAAAAGTAATAGCATTTCTCAGCAGGTTGAGGTCAAGGCTTCCAGACAGTGCCGGGATTAGGCAAGGAAAAGATGGAAGACACTTCTGTCTTGAGAGTCCAAGGAAATTCCAATGTTGTGTAGGAAGGTCTCGTGGAGAAGGAAAATAACAGCCTTCTTCATTCTAGGCATATGGTAAGAGACTGTTCTGAGAAAGTCTTGGGATAAAAGTCTAAAAGCCCCAGCTGGGCATGGTAGCTCATATCTGTAACCCTAGCCCTCCAGAATGCTGAGACAGAATTGCTGTGAGTTTGAGGCTGTTCGGAATGCAGACTGAGTTTCTTTTTTTTTTTTAAAAAAAAAAAAAAAAAAAAAAAAAAAAAAGCAAAACTAAACAAACAGAAATAGAAAACAAATACTCTGTGTGGAGATCTACCCAAGGCTTTGGAAGTTACTGGCCACAAGCAGTGGTTAAGAGCTCTGCTCTCTCATGTAACTTCAAATATTTTTTTCTTGCTTTGGCTGTTTAGAAAAAGGATCTTCCACCTGCAAAGTGCGCCCTGCCTGCACGGACAAGGATTATTTCTACACACACACAGCCTGTGATGCCAATGGAGAGGTGGGTAGCACTCTTTGAGCCCCTGCTCCCTGCTCCCTGGGCTTTACCGATGTTCAGGTTCCAACGGTCAGTAAAAGTGGGACGGGATCAAACCCCACAGACCTGTACGCTTGAGCCCAGGCTAGTCAGGGAACCAAAGAAATGGATTCATTCATGGTCAGGTCAGACACTCCTCTTGCCTTTTTGTTTTGCTCAGCTCTCAAAAATGCTGTTTCAGCCACTTAATTTTCTTTTGCTTGGGTTCTTCCACTTGCTTGGCCCCTGAGCACTGTCTGCCTGTCCACACACGGTCCTGTCCACAGATCTACTCCGTCCTCAGCTGCTTCCGCAGGTGGTCAAGGGAATCGGGTCCCACTTCCAGCTCCCTGGGGGATGGCCTCACTGGCTCAGCCCCTGTTGTTTCTCTCCCACCCCGACCCCAACCAGGCCTTCTGCCTCAGAAAAGGCCTTTCCTCTGTGGTTTGGTTGTCATGGAGCTGACAAGCAATTGTGCAGAACTGTACATCGGCCTGGGGAGTCAGAGATAACAGTGACCTGGGATGGACCTCTGCTCTCATGGGACTCACAGGGTTATAGGGGAGGCTGCAGAGGAGAAGGTGGGACCTGATGAGGCAGCTAGGGTTATATGTAGAGCCCTAGGGAACCCCCACCCCAAACAGAAAAAGACCTGAGGGGCTAGAGAAGGCCTCTCAGAAGAGACTGTTGAACTAAAATTAGCAAATACTTTTTTGTTTTGTTTTGTTTGTTTGTTGGTTGGTCTTTTTGAGACAGGGTCCCCCTGCAGCCCCAGCTGGCCTGGAACTCACTATGTAGACCAGGCAGGCCTTGAACTCACAGAGCTCCGCCTGCCTCTGCCTCCCAAGTGCTGGGACTATAGGTGTGCGCCACCACACCCAGCACTTTTTTGTTTTTTATTGTGACTCATTGTAGCCCAGATTGTCCTTGAATTTACTATATAATCGAAGCTGACCTCAAACTCCTGATCCTCCTGCCCTGCTCCCCAGTTTTTGGGATTACAAATATAGACCACCACACCCAGCTAGTATGGTTTTGTTTTGAGGTTTTTTTCCTAGCAAATACTTCTTGTGCAGCCATTGTGTGCTAGGACAGTGCAGGCACTAGCCTCACTCAGTTAACAGAGCCAGGGGAACATTCTAGCTCCTGTGGTTCTTAATTTATTTTCTCTTCTTTTCCTTTTTCTTTTTCATTTGTTCATTGTTTTTGTCATTGTTCCTGTTGAGCCTAGTCTCAGGTAGCCCAAGCTGGCCTTGAATTCCTGGTCTTCCTGACTTTCCTCTCAAGTGCTGAGATTAAGGCACGTATTCTGAACCTGGCTATGGAGCTTAATTCTTTTTTTTTTTTTAAGTATAAATTTTGGATTATGTGTATGAGTGTTTTGCCTGCAATTATGTAAGTGCATCCATGCATGCAATGTCATGGAGGCCAGGAGAGGACATAGGAACCCTTAGAACTTGTTATCTACCACATAGGTGCTGGGAACTGAGCCCAGGTCGTTTGCAGGAGCAGCTAGTAGTCTTAACCTCTGAGTCATCTTTCCAGCCCCCTGAAATGTAATTCTTGTTGGGGAAGGAGACAACAGATAAACCACAGATGAGTGTGTAAGATCTAGGATGGTAATACATGGTAAGAAGAAATGAACACACAGGATTGGGAGACAGAATGACAGAAGGTGGGGATACTATTCCAGAAAGGGTCAGGATGAGCTCTGAGGAGCTGACATAGGGCAGAGTTGAATGAGAAAGAGGAACCCTGGGTCCTTCCAGTGCAGGGAAGGCCGGTGTGTACCTGGTGCATATGAGAACCAGAGGTAAGCGAGGATTGATGGACTGGAGGGTCTAAGAGGCAGGATCTATCCTAGACTAGACATTCTACAAGCCTTGTTATCCCTACAAGCCTCTTGGGGAGATAGAATTATACCAAGAATGGTAGGTCGCTCACGTGTGTGCATGTAAAGGCCAGAGAAGGATGTTGAGTCTCTTCTTTATTGCTCTCTACCTCACCTTATTTTTTGTTTATTTATTTGTTTGACTGTTAGAGACAGGGTCTCTCCATAGCCCCAGCTGGCTTGGAACTTACTATGTAGACCAGACTGGCCTTGATCTCACAGGAATCTGCCTGTGTCTGCCTCCCAAGTGCTGGGGTTAAAGGCAGGCATGCACCACCATGCCTGGCCCTCTCCACCTTATCTTTACAGGCTCATTGAACCTGAAACTTGCCATTTCAATTAGACTGGCTAGCCACTGAGCTCCAGGCATGCTTGTCTCTGCCCCCCCCCCACCATGCTGAGGTTACAGATGCACACAGCCACTCCCAGGTTTTATATGGATGTTGGGGATTTGAACTCAGGTCCTCTTGCTTGCATAGCAATTCTCTTATACACTAAGCCATCCCTCAGCCCCTACTTTCATTTTCTTGATCTTAATTGACCCACTAATAAAATAGGGATAGTTAGCTAATTGTGAAGGCTACACTTCTAGCACTTGGGAGGAGGAGGCAGGAGGATCTGGAGTTCAAGGCCAGCCTTGAATGCATAGCAAATCCGAGATCAGCCTGGGCTGGATGAAACTCTGTCTAAATTAATAATAATAATAATATAATTAATAATGATAATAGAGACATTAATCCTGCTTCTCTTCTTTCCCTTGGACATAACATGTGACCAGATGTAGCTGTCTTTCCTTCCTTCTGCCCCACTCTCACCTGTCCTGGGCTCAGGCCAAGGCCTTCCACATCTACAGTGTGTTCTGTTGCCCAGAGCCTGGGTATGTTTGCTCACCTGACCACCTGGGGCCTCTAGATGCTGGGTCAGGTAAAAACTGGTATTCCTGTCATGTAGTGCAGCCCAAGCATGGCCCAGAGGGCTATGAGCACTCAGCAGAGCACCTGACAGACGACTCTACATGCCTCACACCAGCACAGTCAGCCAAGTCTGCTGACTTCAGTTTGTCCTCTACACTGTTTTCAAACTAAAGGGCTATACTTCAGGCTGGGTGCTGTGATTGTCCTTGTGACCTTTGCTGGCTTCAGTGGTTTCAAAGGGACCAGAATGGTAAATTCTTTGGGGCCATTAAATGAGCTGTTACAGGAGATAGCCCAAGTTAGTTTTCCTGACTAAAAATCCATAGGAGGTGCCTAAAGAGATAGCTCAGAAGTTAAGAGTTCTGGCTGCTCTTGCAAAGGCCCTGGATTCAGTTCCCAGCACCCGCATAGTGGCTAACAACCATCCATAATTCCAGTTCCAAGGGATTCAATGCCCTCTTCTGACCTCCATGAGCATTGCATGCACGGGTGCACTTAACGTAATTGCAGGCAATACACTCATACACATAAAATAAAAATAAATATTTTTTAAAATCTACAGGAGTCAGTCAAGGAAGATTAAGGTTAAGACAAGCTTGGGGCCAGGTGTGGTGGCATAAACCTGTAATCCAACATTCAGGAGTCTGAAGCAGGGGGCTCATAAGTTCAAGACCAGCGTGGGCTTTATGAGACTCTGTCAGCCACTGGCTGTTCACAGGGAAGAGGGCTGAGCTGAGCATGGGGAGGAAGAGCCTGATGCACGGACAGGCTTCTTCTTGTGTCCTTGTCACTTGCTATCCTGAATAGAGGAGGCTTGCTTACCTGTCTTTTCACTGGGATAGCATGGAGTACAGATCGTTCTTACTATCAACACTGTGCCATTCATCAGGGCTCCCTTTCAATTTTGATTAGCTCTGAGGGTCAGTTGGGAAGAATGTAGTACCACCTTCCCCCAACTCACCAGGGGTCTCCTGCAGGTCATCCCCTCCCATCTTAACCATTGCTTCAATCAAGGGACAAGGAATGGCCTCAGTAGGTGACAGAATATGGCTTCTTTGTCCACTGGCCTGAAGGCTGACTATTCATCTTGTTTTGACATTTCAATATCATGTGTATTCTCCCACCTGGACTATTACTCTGTAATTATTGTTCTTGCTAGATGGGAGCTTCTGGATGTCAAGAGCCATTTCTCATTCATCATGGAGACACTAGGTCTGGTACATATTTAATTTTTGTTTTTGATTTTTTTGAGATAGGCTCTTCCTGTAGCCCTGGATGGCCTGGAACTATGTAAATCAGGGTGGCCTCCATCTCACAGACAGCTGCTTGCCTCTGCCTCCCAAGTGCTGAGGTTAAACGTGTGTGTCATGGGGGGGCTCAATGAAATATAAAAAGAGGGGCGTGCCACCATGTCCAACCCATGTTTTCTTTTTTAAAAAGTTTTAAATCTTTTAGCCGGGCATGGTGACACACACCTTTAATCCCAGCACTTGGGAGGCAGAGGAAGGCAGATCTTTGTGAGTTCAAGCCCAGCCTGGTCTACATAGCAAGTTCCAGGATAGCTAGGGTTGCAAGGAGACCCTGTCTCAAAAAGACAAAAAAAAAAGTTTTAAATCTTTTATTATTTTTTAAAAATATTTTATTTTTATTTTATGTTTATGAGCATATTGCCTGCATGTGTGTAAGTTCACCCATGTTGTGCAATGTCCACGGAGGTCAGTAGAAGGCATTGGATCCCCTGGAACTGGAGTTACAGATGGTTGTTAGCTACCATGTAGGTGCTAGAAATTGAACCCAGCTGCTCTGCAAGAGCATCCAGTGCTCTTAACCACTGAGTCATCTCTCCAACTCTCGTGCTTTCTTTTAAAATTACACACTATTACACACTTAGTAGACTATAGTTTAACACAAACCTAATTTTTTTTGAAACAAGGTCTCACTATGTAGCCCTGGCTGGCCTAGAACTCACTATATAGTTCAGGCTGGTCTTGGACTTACAGCCTGTCTCTGCTTTTCAAATGCTAAGATTAAAGGCCACCACACACAGCATATAAATTTTTTAAAAAGAACTCCACAGTAGAAATGGAGTGTTTTCTGAAGACAACCTGTCCCACTCATTCCTTCTGTCACAGAATCCACATTAGATACCCCCTCCTCAGCTCATCATTATTTGGCAGACAGTTACTGTGTATAAACATATGACCAGAACAGACTCCTCTACCCTTTCTAGAGTTCTCATGCTGTCTTCAAGTCCCCATGTCCCCCCATCCATGTGTTAGAGTCTAAAACATGGGCTAAATCCCAAACATGCTGAATCTTGCTTGATCCATTTTTACAGACACAGCGCATGTACAAATGGGCCATGCCAAAAATCTGTGATGAGGACCTCGAAGGGGCAGTGAAGCTGCCTGCTTCTGGTGTGAAGACTTTCTGCCCACCCTGCAACCCCGGCTTCTTCAAAACCAACAATAGCACCTGCGAGCCCTGCCCCTACGGCTCATACTCCAATGGCTCTGGTAACAGCCCTGCTGCCCTGGTCCCTACATCCTATCCATCCTCATATCAGCTGTGTGGGTCGGCCACATGGATGTTTACAGTAGCCAGGTGAATGAATGCACTCTGCCCATCCAAAGGAGGCATTGAAGACCAGACCAGCCCTGAGGACCAGGTTCATGAGTCTGTAGGTCAGGATCAGATTTAACAACTGCCCTGCCTTCCTCACGGCATCTGCAAAATGACTCAGCTCTCAAGGATCCCGGTCTTCACAGCAGAGACTTCCAGTATCAGAGATGCTTACTAGAAGGTTTGGGGAGGGGGCAGGGCTGAGATGACCAGCTGGATACAATCAGAACCTATAAGTGATGCTTCATGAGAGGAGTTGGAAGATTTGTGCACCTGCTAATGCAAATGCATGTAATAATAATGATGTGACAATCATAAGAATATATGTGTATGATTAAAAGGTACATTGAAGTTTTGAAGTGAAAATTCTGATGGGTGAGGATAGTTAGAGTACTGGAATGAAGGGTCAGTGTTTCTACCTTGAAGGTGTTAAATACATTGTCGTAATGTTTTTAATTCCATTTGATTTGTGCAACAGCACTAAGCAATCTACTATTTGGCTGCCATTTTTCTGTGTGGCAGCAGGTCCAGCAGTGGCCATGGTGTTTCTCTTGAGTGATGGATCTTGTGGTTTCCCCAGATTGTACCTACTGCCCAGCGGGGACTGAGCCTGCTGTTGGATTTGAATACAAATGGTGGAACACACTGCCCACAAACATGGAAACTACTGTTCTCAGTGGGGTCAACTTTGAGTACAAAGGCCTGACAGGTGACTGCCTCTCCCCATTACCCTGAGCTGTCACTCCCCGTATGCCCACGGGGTTTCTTCCACATTCGCATTTCTTCATCTGTTCAAAGTTCCACTCCTGTGGGCAAGTGTACTGCCTAAGCTTAGTTTCAGAGACAGAAATGGGGCTAGGGAAAACATGCACAGCCAGGCATTGCTCATAATCCCAGCACTCAAAAGGCTGAGGCAGGAGAATTGCAGTAAATTTGAGGCCAGCCTGGGCCACATAGTAAGTTCCAGACTGACCTTGACTACAGTATGAAACTCAAAACAACAAAAATGTTAAAAATAAAACGAAAAAGACTGCATGTACCCCAAAGGTCTCACTCTTAAAGCTTTGGCGTCTTCCAAAGTAGAAGGGTAAGCTGGGTGTGGTGATGTACACTTGTAATCCCAGCACTCTGGAGGTTAAAACAAGGATTGCCACAAGTCCTGGCCAGCCTGTGCTACAGTGTAAGACCTTGTCTAGAGAGGGGAAAAAATAAAGGAAGAAAGTAAGGGAGGAAGGGACGGAGGGAAGAAAATAAAAGAGAAACATCACTGCAGGACAAGCATGAGGTCTGGAAGCCTTGAAAGCAGTTCCATGCCTCTCCCAGACTGTGATCCCATACACACTTGGTCCACACTTGAGAGCACAGGGCATTGACTTTCCCCTCTCCTTTCTCCAGGCTGGGAGGTGGCTGGTGACCACATTTATACAGCTGTTGGAGCCTCAGACAATGACTTCATGATTCTCACTCTGGTTGTGCCAGGATTCAGGTAAGGAACAAAAAGCCAGTGGAAGCCTAAGACAAACTGGCTGCATGCAGCTCTCACATGGGAATGTGCTGTGGAAGGAGGCTTCAGAGTTGAGATTCACCTCACTTAGATATGGGTCTAGAACAGAGGGGAGCACACAGTGGTGGTTTGGCCATATTAACTAGACACTAACACATCTTCTTAGTCACTACTGTGATGGTTAACCTTGATTGTCAACCTGACAAGATTTGGAATCACCTAGGAGACACACCTCCAGGTATGTCTGTGAGGGCATTTCCAGAGAGGTTTAAATGAGGAAGACCCACCCTGAATGTGGGTGGCACTATCTCAGAATTGGGGTCCTGGACTGAATACAAAGGAGAAAAGTGAATGGAGCACCAGTGTCATCTCTCCATTTCCTGACTGGATGCCACCAGCCACCTCCTGCACCAGCTGACACACTTTCCCTTCATGTGGACTTTATCCCCTCAAACCATGAGACAAAATAAACTTCCTCCTTTAAGTTGCTTCTTGTCAGGTATTTTGTCACAGCAATGAAATAAGTAATCAGCTGCCCTGCTGTCTTGACCCACCTCGTTTCTTCCATTGCTTGCTACTTGATTCCTTCCTCCTCATACTATCAGACAGAATTATAGAGACTTAAAAATAGGGCCACTGTGCCCTTATACAGTGTCTTTATTTGAGGCAAGAAGATTAAGCAGGATGGTTCTTACTGAATTTCATAAAGTATATTTACATTGGGTGTGCTGTTGGATATCTCAATGATAATGAGATATAAGAAAGCTATTATCACTATCACTTCCACCTGCCAGGTATTGTGGCACATGCCTATAATCCCAGTCCTTGGGAAACTGAGGCAGGAGGATCAGGAGCCTAAGACCATCCTTAGCTACATAGTGAGCTAAGGAGGCCAGCTTAGGCTAAGTAAGATCTTATCGCACAAAAAAAAAAAATTATCACTTCCATTTCATACTTGAAGGAACTACAGGTTGGCTAGGTCAACAAGGTTATATAGTTTGAGTGGCATAGCTGGACTTAGTTCCTACTCTTTTTAACAAACTCCAAGCCTAATCCTGTCCTCCAGCTGACCCTTTCTGTTGTCTAGACTCTTCGAGAAGCACTGCCTGGTCTCTGAACTGACCTTTAGCTTCTGTCCCCACAGACCTCCACAGTCAGTGATGGCAGACATAGAGAACAAAGAGGTGGCCAGGATTACATTTGTCTTTGAGACCATCTGTTCTGTGAACTGTGAGCTCTACTTCATGGTGGTACGTTGTCCTCTCTTGGCCAGCTGGGGGCTTCCATGGAAGGTAGGCCCTACCCGCCCACCTCCACTGATGAGTCAACATAATGGTTTACTCATCCTGTGATTCTCATAGTGATGAGAAGAAGAGCCCAGAGTGACCACCAGGGACTGACCCCACATTATTTAAAGTGGATCTGACCAGTGTGACAGCTAATGGGATGGTAACAATGTAGGCATCCTCTGTTCCTACATGTTTTCCTCACTTATCTATCCTGGGTTCAGGGCATGAATTCTAGAACCAACACTCCTGTGGAGACTTGGAAAGGTGGCAAAGGCAAACAGTCCTATACCTACACCATTGAGGAGAACGCCACCGTGAGCTTCACCTGGGCCTTCCAGAGGACCACTCTTCATGAGACAGTGAGTCCCTCCCCTTCCCATCTACAGACTGACTCCAGAAAGATTCCTGACATGAGCTTGTGCCTGACTCTGAATTCACAATCAAAAGGTTAGAAGGAGCCTGGAAAGATGGCTGAGCTGTTAAGAGCACTGGCTGCTCTCGCAGAGACCTGGCAGAACACTCATGCAAATAAAATAAAAATAATAAAATGATTTTTTAATTTTTAAAAAGGGTTTAAGGTGGGTATGATGGCACCCACCATCTCAACACTCGGGAGGCAGAAGCAGGCAAATCTCTGTGAGTTCCAGGCCAGCCTGGCCTACAGGGTGAGTTCTAGGCTAGACAAGACTACATAGTGAGACCTTGTCTCAAAATATAAAAAAAAAAATAATAAGGTAGAGAGTGATAGAAAAAAATGGCCAATGTTAGCCTCTGGCCTCCACACACATACATATATGTTCATGCATACACATAGAAAGAAAGA
>NW_008353126.1:2634564-2693621 GCF_000622305.1 Nannospalax galili | reverse complement strand
AGGAAGGAAGGAAGGAAGGAAGGAAGGAAGAGAAAAAAGAATGAAAGACGTTCTGAAGTACTTTGCTATTTCTGTTGTTGCTGCTGCCTCAGCCCTCCCCCTTTTCCCCTCGTTTCCTTGTCTCCAGGGCAGAAAGTACACCGATGATGTTGCCAAGATCTACTCCATCAATGTCACCAATGTCATGGGTGGAGTGGCCTCCTACTGCCGTCCCTGTGCCCTAGAAGCCTCTGACATGGGCTCCTCCTGCACCTCTTGTCCTGCTGGTCACTACATTGACCGAGATTCTGGAACCTGCCACCTCTGTCCCCCTAACACCATCCTGCAAGCCCACCAGCCTTATGGTGCCCAGGCCTGTGTATCCTGTGGTTCAGGGACCAAGAGCAACAAGGTCTGCCATGCATCTGTCTAATCTTGGGCCCTGTGCTTGGATGGCCTCAGAGGGTACTGGGCTATCGATTGGATTCTTGAGGGACTAATACCCACGTGTGCCCCTAGTATACTCCACCAAGTTGTAGTGGAGGACACCATCCAGGTGGGAACCTCAAGTACTGAGCTCCTAATAATAGGGCTTGATTTCCCTCTGCATTAGATGACTTGTCTTCAGTTGATGGGTAAGGGATACTGGTGACTTTGTGGTCCAGGGGGGTTATTTGGCATCTGTGAATACAAGAAGGGAAGTGGGGTCTGTGACTCAAATTCAGCTTAGTCCAATCTAGCCTGTTTACAAGGTGGGAATTTGCCCACTCTCCTTTGAGAAGGTAAGTTAACCTTTGCTGACACATACAGTTTTGTTTTGTTTTTGGGTTTTTTTTTTGGTCTTTTGGGGACAGGGACTCCCTGTAGCCCTAGCTGGCCTGGAACTCACTATGTAGATCAGGCTGGCCTTGAACTCACAGAGATCTGCCTGCCTCTGCCTCTTGAGTGCTGGGATTAAAGGCATGCTCCACCATACTTAGTAGTCACATACAGTTAATTGGCACTGCTACCCTGTATCCAGGGGCTTCTCAGCTTTACAGATATTAAGATTATTCTCCAGTGGGACAAGACAGTACCACTGTCCCCATGTAGTTTCTCATCTAAAAACATACATATGCTCATCAGGCATGTGGCACACACCTGAATTCCCAGCACTTGGGAGATGAAGGCAGGAAAAACAGGAGCTCAAGGTTTTTCTTGTCTACATAGCAAATTTATGCCAACCTAGAATACATGAGACCCTGTCTCAAACCCCAAAACCAGGCTGGGGGTACTGGGGAGATCGCTCAGTGCTTAAGAGCACTAGTTGCTCTTACAGAGGACCCAGGTTTGGTTCCTAGCACCCACATGGCTGTTAACAACTAAAATTCCAGTTCCAGGTTTTACAATACCCCCTTCTGCCCTCCGTGAGCATTGCACAACACAGGTGCACTTACATACATGCTGGCAAAAGACTCATATGTTAAATAAATAAATAAATAAATAAATAAATAAATAAATAAATAAAATGTTTAACCAACAAAAGAAAAAAACCAAGCTAGACATGGTAGTACACAACTTTAATTTCAGTACTTGGGAGGCAGAGGCAGGTCTTTCTCTGGAAGCTCAAAGCCAGCCTGGTCTACATAGCAAGTTCCAGGCTAGCTAGGGCTATAGGAAGTCCTACCTCAGAAAACCCCCAAATAAAACATATATCTATATATATGAGTAAAAGATCTTAGATACTCATTAGACATGTGTTGGACTTTATTTATTTTAATTTATTTATGACTTTTAAAATATTTTTTATATATTTTTAATTGGGTGCAATGTAACCTAGATTGACCTCACACTTGCTATGTCGTTCTTAGGGTGACCTTGAATTCCTGATCCTTCTGCTTCTACATCCCAAGTGCTGGGATTATAGATGTGCACCACCACACTGGCAAGACATTATTTGTGTGTTCAGCAAACATCCCTGTTTAGCTGCAAACTATGCACAGTGGTTGTACAGACACCTGGCAACCTTCTTCCCCTGGAACTCCCTCTGCTCCTGTCTGGGGCAGTGTAAGGCTGTCACTGAACAGGGACCCTAAGACAGGTTAAGGGACAGGAAGCAAAGCTCGTTCCACAGCTCAGTTTCTGACAGAGAACCCCAGCAAGAGGAAGCAGGGTTTGGGGTGGTTTAAATGGTTTTGGGGCGTGCTGTGCATCAGGGGGAAATCAGTAGTTTCTTTCCTGCCACTCTGGACACACACACTTATTTCAGTTTGTAACTCATTGTTTTCTGCTGAAGGAAAGGCAGAGGCTGGGATGAAGCTTGGTAGTAGAGCACCTGCCTAGCATGCACAAGGCCCTGGGTTTGATAACCAGCAGAATGCAAATATATATATATGTGTGTGTGTGTATGTTAACTGGAGAGTATCCAAAGAACACTGATTAATATTGATATTTGGAACTTTTTCTTCATCCTTTTTGCAATGGGATCTCCCTGCCTGGAACTTACTATGTAGACTAGTATGGCCTTGAACTCACAGAGATCCGCCTGCCTCTGCCTCCCAAGTGCTGGGATTAAAGGCGTGGACTACCACTCCTAGCCGGAACCTCAGAGTTTTATTGATGTTTTACAGTGGGAATATGTTTGCCACAACAAAATATAGTGTTATTCAAAGAGTCACAAGGGGAACTTTTTTAAGACAGCAATGAGGAGAATCACACACACACACACATATAAACACACACGCGAAGATTTAAAAAATTTTTATGTGTATAAGTGTTTTGCCTCCATGTATGTATATGTATCTGGTGTGTGTGTAGTGCCCTTTGAGGCCAGAACCACCATATGGGTGCTGGGAACTAAACCTGGGTGCTCTGCAAGAGCAACAGGTGCTCTTAACTATCCCTGAGCCATCCCTCCAGCCCCCATATCATATATTTTGAAACAGGGATTCCCTGGCCATGATGGTTAATAATAACTGGCATCAGTCCAAGGTTGAGCAGAAGATAGTTGTCTGGCAGATGTCCTTGTAAAAGTCCTCTGGATGCTGGTGGTTCTGGCAGAATTTTCATGATAGCCACTGTAGGCAATTGTATAAGAATACTTTCTTCAGGGTTGTTCATCTTATATGTGCCAATAATCAAGTGGCAAGATAGTTTGGTTGTTAACCTGAGCCTTTAACGGGTGAGCTAGCCCACCAGCCCAAATGGCAGGATATACATAAACCCTGGGTGTGCCTGTTTCATTTGTTAGTGTACACCTCAGTCCTTTCTTCTTCATTTTTCACCTCTAGAACAGGCTGAGGTCTTCTCTGCCGGTTTGCTGACCTGATCCCTCTCTCCCGCAGATCCACTCTATCTGCTACAATGACTGCACCTTCTCCCGTGACACTCCAGGCAGGATTTTCAACTACAACTTCTCAGCTCTGGCAAGCACTGTCTCTCTTGCTGGAGCACCAAGCTTCACCTCAAAAGGGCTGAAGTACTTCCATCACTTTACCCTGAGTCTCTGTGGAAACCAGGTAAGGTGTGCTGATGGACGGGGTGAGGATGAAAAGGGAAAGCAGTGGATGGGAGGCCAGAGATGGACAAGAGGACAGACAGAATACATGCGGGCAGCCAAGGAATGGGAAGATCAAAGGGTTCAAACAACTCTAATTCTCCTTGAGGACTTTTTCTCGTAAAACTATATGTATGACTGACATTTCAGACAATAAAAATGTTTAAAATAAGGTCTTCATTTACTCTTACCTGATATTTTCCCTTGAATTTGGATCTCTAGCACCCATGTAAAAATCAGGCAAGACAGCTTGTGCCTATAATCCCGGTGCTGGGGAGGTGGAGATGGGCAAATCCCTGACCCACTAATTGGCAAACTCCAGGTTCAGTGAGAGATTAAAAAAATAAGGTGGAGCATGATTAAGAAAGACACCTGACATCAGCCTCTGACCTCCACATGTACACAGACACACAGATGTGCATATGCACAAATATGTACACATGCATATGCCACCACCGCCGCCACCACCACTACCACCACCACATATACAAAAGGATAGGCAGTGGGGCTGGAGAGATGGCTCAACAGATAAGAACACTGACTATTCTTGCAGAATACCCAGGTTCGAATCCCAGCACCCACATGGCAGCTAACAACTGTCCGTAGCTCCAGTTCCAAGGGATTTGACAGTCTCTTCTGTCCTCTTTGGGCATTGCACTACACAGATGTACTTACCTACATGCCGGCAATACACGCATACACATACAATTTTAAAAAATATTTTTTAAAAGAAGATGAATAGGCAGAGCAAGACACAGGGGTACACACCTGTAGGCCCAACTACTCAAGATGCTGAGTCAGGAGATCATTTGAATCTAGGAGTTCAAATTTGGCATGGACAACACAATGAGAGCCCATCTTACAAAACAAAATAAGAGCCATCAAGATGGTACAGCAAAATGCTGGAGAGATGGTTCATTGGTTAAGAGCACTGACTGCCCTTGCAGACTACCTGGGTTCAGTTACAAGCACCCATATGGTGGCTAACAACCATCCCTAACTCTAGATCCAAGGGATCCAATGCCCTTTTCTGGAATCCATGGGCATTGTATACCCAGGTGCACATACAACATGCAGGCAAGACACTCATACACATAACATAAAAATAATAAACCAGGTGTGGTGGCACTGCCTTTAATCCCAGTGCTTGGGAGGCAGAGGCAGGTGGATCTCTGTGAGTTCAAGGCCACTTGGTCTACATAGCGAGTTCCAGGTCAGCTGGGGCTATAAGGAGAGGGAGACCCTATCTCAAAAGACCAAAAAAGAAAAAAAAAATGAATAAGGTCTGTGGGTCTCTCCCTCCCCTTGAGGGCCGTTGGCCACCGACCCACGAGAACAAAGGGAGCAGAAGCAACAAACGGGGTCAGGACGGCCAGTGAGCACTACGGAAAAGACCTTCCGGGGAGTCAGATTCAGTGATACAGCTCCATTTATTCAGTGGGGGTCAGGGAAAAATATAGTGTGGAGACATCAGTCAAAGCTTCAGCTTATAGGTACTCATAGTATGCTTTATTTACATGTGGTAGGGGGATCCTATCATCTGGCTATAGGGAAATGCTTAATTATCATATAGAAAAAAATCTGGGGGCAGTTTTATTGCAGGTAACTATGCCCAAGGCTATATTCCAAATAAGGTCAGGCATCCGTGCTTGGGCACTTTCCAGATAAATCAAGCAGAGAACAGGAGGCCCCTGCTGAGAAAGGGAGTCCTTCCATATAGCGCCAAGCTCCTTAGAGCTATCCGGACATGGTGGACTGCAACCTTAGCAGTAGGGTCCCCCAACAAAGGTCTGGAGAGATTGCTCAGTGGTTAAGAGCACTGGCTACTTTTGCAGAGGACCCAGGTTCGATTCCCTGTACACACATGGCAGCTAACAATCATCTGTAATTCCAGTTCCAAGGGATCCAATGCCTTTTTCTGACTTCTGTGGGCATTGCATGACATGGGTACACTTACATACATGCAGGCAATACACTAATATGCATAAAATAAAAATAAGCAAAATATTAAAATAATAACAATAATAATTTTTTTTTAATTTTTAAAAGGAAAAAAGATGGCATAGCAAGTAAAGGTGTTTGCCACCAAACCTGATGACTGGAGTTCAATCTCTGGGACCTACATGGTGGAAGGAGAGCACTTCCTGAAAGTTGTCTTCTGACCTCCATACACATACTATGGCCTGATGAGTGGAGGTCAATCTCTGGGACCTACATGGTGGAAGGAGAGCGCTTCCTGAAAGTTGTCTTCTGTCCTCCATACACATACTATGGCACACATGAACCTACACACACACACACACACACACACACACACACACACACTAATGAAAAAAGGCAGGCGGGAAGCCTTAAAGAAGTAGAACATTTACCACTTGTTTTCTAGAGACTGGATAAAATTAACTGTCCTTAGTTTATTTATATGTATCTTTGTTGAGGAAAGAAAGTCATCACCAGCCACTTTATGCCCCTGCAGATATTTTGGATTCACAACTCAAAGGCAGAAATGTAAAGGGGGATCCTGCTATTAATGTCCTTGACTGATGATATAGCCTAATTAGCAGTTAGAAGTTGGGAAAGCTCATTTCCAGTGTCACAAAACAGCACCTGGAGCACTGAGTCTGTGTCTCTGTGGTGAAGAGTCCTTTACAGGCAAAAAAGTTGATGTGTTTCTACATAGAACATGTCAGAGAATAAAGGAATCCATGAATGACTCAAGATGGGTGTCTAACTTGCTTTAGACTTCTAAAGAGGCTAAAGTGAAGCCTCAGAAGTCCCAGGTGGTAGGAACTTGGGAAGAGAGACTGGAAGAAGCAAGCCCCAGTGGCCAGTGTCCTGCAGTGAGCTGGGAAAGGTGACAGTGCAGAATCCAGGGTCTTGGGTCTTTCTATTCTAGGGTTCTTTGTTCTTTTCAGAAAAAATCACTGTTTATGGTCACACTACAGAGCCTCAGCTGCAGGCAAAATAACTCTTATTATAATGGTAAAGTTTTTCTTTTTGAGTTTTTTCTCTATTTACAATCTAGGAGGAAACATATCAGATTTAGCTCCATTTAGAATAAAATTAGAACATTGAAAATGTTATTCTAAATACATAGTCCACTTAAATTTAAAATATTAAACAAATGATTTTATACTAGCAAACAGGTCATACGTTGATATTCCATAAACTTAGGGTTCTTTTCCTTTTTCTGTTGAGACAGGGTCTCACTGTGTAGCCCTGACTGGGCTGGAACTCACTATGTAGACCAGGCTGGCCTAGAACTCACAGAGATGTACCTGCCTCTCACTCCCCAGTACTAGAATCAAAGGCGTGTGCCACGACCCAGCCAACTTAACATTTTTGAAGGAACAATATATTAGCATTTCCTCTATTACAAAGCCCTGGGCTGGTGAGATCGCACAGCAGATAAAAGCGCTTGCAGCCAAGCCTGATGACCCCAAAACCCACGTAGGAGGAGAGAACCAACTCCTAACTCCTATAAATTGTCTTCTGATCTCCACATAGGTGCCATGGAATACTCATACCCCCACACACAATAAATAAATAAAAATCTAAAAATTAAAAACAGTAAAATAAAAGCCCAAAAAAGTCTAAATTCCTACTGTCTTCCAGAGTTCTACACAGTCAGGTTATTTATTTGTTTGCTTGTTTATTGAGACAGCATCTTGATACATAGCCCTGGTTGGCCTGAAACTCCCTGTGTAGACCAGGATAGCTTCAAATTCACAACAATCGTCGTACTTCAGCCTCCCAAGTGCTGAATTTAAAGGTGTGCACCACCATGCCTGGCCATGGTAAGGTTATTAAAGTCTAGAGGAGCTGGGCATTGTGGCCCATTCCTATAATCCCAGCCCTCAGAAGTCTATGGTAGGAGGATCTGGAATTCAAAGCCAGGCTACACAGTGAAACTCCTTATCTCCAGACATGTTTTATTTGGTTTCAAAAAACAGAAAGGGGCTGGAGAAATGGCTCAGGGATTAGGAGCACTAGCTGCTCTTGCAGAGGACCCAGGTTCAATTCCCAGTACCCACATGATGGCTAGCAGTCATTGTAACTCCAGTCCCAGGGGAATCTGACGCACTCTTCTGACCTCCGTGGGCATTGCGCAACACCGGCACATCTACGGTTGTGCAGGCAGTACACTCATACACAGAAAATAAAAAATATGGTCTAGAGAGATGACTCAGTGATTAAGAGCACTGACTGCTCTTGCAGAGGACCCAGGTTCAATTCCCAGCACCCACATGATGGCTAACAATTGTCGGTAACTCCAGTTCCAGAGGATTTGAAGTCCTCTTCTGACTTGTGGGCACAGCACAGGTGCACTTACAAATATGCAGGCAATACTCTAATACACATAAAATAAAAATAATAAATAAAATTTTTTAAAATTAAAAAAAGAAACTTAAAAAAAAAACACCAAAAGTCAGGAAAAGGTGACCGGGTATGGTGGTGCATGTCTTTAGTCCCAGTGCTTAGGAGGCAGATGGAGGCCAGCCTGGTCTACACAGCAAGTTCCAAGCCAGCTGGGACTATAGGGAGCTCCTGTCTAAAAGAAAACAAACAAACAAACAAAACTGAGCGAGGTTGGGGAGTTTAGCTCAACAGTTGAATGCTTATCTAGGATGCATAAACCCTTGGTTCATTCCCCCAGAACCGCCTCCTCCTCCCCAAAGAAGTTTATCAGTTAGACATATACTTAAGTACTATGAAGCCTTTTGGTAGCCAGGCAGGCATGATGTTGTAACACAATTATTCCCTCTTCTTGGGGAGGCTGAGTCAGGAAGACAATTAGTACTAGGTCAACCTGGGCCACATAGCAAAACCTCACCAAATAAGAAAAAAAACACTTGATAGGGTGGTTCTGTTTGCCCTCAGATATCCTGCCTCAAGGTAGGAAGGGGCCTGGTTGTAGAGTCTATGTGAACGCTTGGGCATCTCTATCTAGACAGTGCTTCTGAGACAAACAGTTGAATCAGTCCACAGAAGAGAACACAACCAGGCCAGATGTTGCAGTAAATTTCACTGACTCCTGGGATCAGTTGCATATCTCAGTTTCTAAGATTGGTGTGTTTGTGATCTTTGATTGGTGTGTTTGTGAGCTAGAACTACAAAGCCCAACCACATCCCAGGCCCAACCACATCCCAGGTGACTCCAAGGAAGTAAAATGCTGGATACTTCTGAGCTGGAGTTCTAAAAACTGGGACACAGACCTTATTTTTAGCTTCTCCCCCAGCCTTTGTGTTAGAATTATTCTAGTGCGACATATGATTAGAAAGCTTAACTTTTAGATGTGGAAAAAACAGCTCGCAGTTTCCTTTCGGGACTCCTCTGACCATTTGCTTTTGCCCTCATCTTCTCCACCAGGGAAAGAAAATGTCTGTGTGCACTGACAATGTCACTGACCTCCGGATCCCTGAGGGTGAGGCAGGTTTCTCCAAGTCCATCGTGGCCTATGTCTGCCAGGTAGTCATCATCCCCTCAGAGGTGACAGGCTACAAGGCCGGGGTGTCCTCACAGCCAGTCAGCCTTGCTGACCAACTTGTTGGTGAGTAACCTAGCTGCCCCAGGCTTGCTTGAATGTGTGTGTGTGTGTGTGTGTGTGTGTGTGTGTGTGTGTGTGACAGACTAGAAGGCACATGGTTCCATGTGAGGGGGACCTCCTGACCTCCATTTTCTATTTTATCTTATATGCCAAGTACCCCTGGCACCTCTGTTGAACCTCTGGTTCATTTTGTATGAGCCTCTCAGGGATGTGGGAAGATGAAGCAAGGCTGGTGGTTGATGGGTCTGGAGAGCAAGTAAAATGGTTGCCAGCTAATGCTACAGGTGAGAACTAACTGAGAACTCTGACTTGACAGGAGTGTCAACAAACATGACTCTTGATGGAATCATCTCCCCAGCTGAACTCTTCCACCCGGAGACCTCAGGGATGCCGGACGTGATCTTCTTTTTTAGGTGAAGATGAAAGGCCAGGCGAATGCAAGTGAAACACAGGACTTCCCCACAAATTTGATTGCACTCCTCCTCCCTCTCTAGCCACCTCTAGTATCAAGCCTAGGCATGTCTGAGGCCTAGCAGATGTGTCCAGTCATGAGCTTAAAGGCTGACTATAACTTGACCTCAGCTTTTTGGGCAGTGCTGGGACAATTCTACCCCAGAGGTAGGGAGAAATATGGGAGGCTTTGCAACAGACTTCACTGCTCCTAAGGTGACCCCATGTATGCCCACCTTTTCCTTCTTAGGCATTGCCTTCCTTGACTAGATCTCCCTGGTCCCTACTCTCTCCATATAAAGACCAAAGTCTGTACCCTCCTTGTGTGTCAAGCTAGAGCCCGAGTCTCAGCTTGCCCGGTGAGGGAATCACCTGATGTTGACTTCATGTAATAGCTCTCCAATAACACAGTGGAGTGACTTTTTTCCCCATGGGGCTGGCTTCCCTGCAGATCCAATGATGTGACTCAGTCCTGCAGTTCTGGAAGATCAACTACCATTCGCCTCAGATGCAACCCAACGAAAGCTGTCCCTGGAACGCTGCTGTTACCCAGGTAATCCCTGCTAAGGGAGGCTACACCAGCCACAGTTTGACCTTCCTTGGACCCCAAGAGCCCGAGATTTACTGAAAAAGAGAAAAATAGTATAGAACCATCATGGGCTCTTGAAAGTAGTCACAGCCCCTTGATCCTGACTCAAAACAAAGCAGCAGGGAATTTGATTCAGCAGTGGTGTGGGAGTAGAAAAATCACTGTTCTTTACTACTGTAAATATCACAGTACAATTCAAAGCCTATCCAAAGACTGGCATAGAGGTGCATGCCTGTAATTGAATCCTAATACTTGGAAGGTAGAAGCAGGAGGATCAAGTGTTTGAGGTCAGCCTTGGCTACATAGTGAATTCAAAGTCAGCCTAGATTACATGAGACCCTATCTTAACAAAACAAAACAACTCCCCACATACATTACATAAACAAAAGCCAAGGGCTGAGGAGACAGTTTAGTAGGTAAAGTGCTTGCTGCACAAGTGTGAGGTCCTGAGTTTGATCTCCAGCATCAAAGTAGAAAGCCAAGCACAGTAATGAACTTGAAATTCCTGTGCTGGAGATGAAGAAACAGGTGGATAGCTGGAGCTCACTGGCCAGCAAACCTAGCCCAGTCCCAGTAAGAGACCCTATCTCAAAAAACAAGTGGATGACCCCTAGGAACAACATCCAAGATTAATCTTTGACCTTCACAAGCACACACACACAGAGAATTGCACACAGACACAAACCCACACAAAGTGCATGTCCAATCTTAAAAGCCATGTCAACTGCATACCACACCCAGGTCATGGCGATTACAAAATGTCACATATCCAGGGGGAAGACATGAGTCTTTTAGGGCTTAGAAGTGCAGACATTCTAAAACTCACACATCTGGGGCTGGAGAGATGGCTCAGTGGTTAAGAGCACTGGCTGCTCTTGCAGACGACCTGGGTTCAGTTCCAAGCACCCACATGGTGGCTAACAACTATCCAGAACTCCTGTTTTAGGGAAATCTGACACTTCTCTGAGGGTATTGCATGGCATGGGTGCACTTACCTACATGCAGGCAATACACTCATACACACAAAATAAAAGATAATTGGGGTGGAGAGATGGCTCAGTGGTTAAGAGCACTGACTGCTCTTGCAGAGGACCTGGGTTGGATTCCCAGCACCCACATGGTGGCTAAGAACCATCCTTAGCTCCAGTTCCAGGGGAATCTGATGCCTTCTTCTGACCTCTGTAGCATTGCATGACACAGGTACACTTACACACATGCAGACAATACACTCATACATGTAAAATAAAAATAATAAAATATTTTTTAAAAGATAATAAAATATTTTAAAACTTAGACATCTGACATAAGTTCTCATTTGATGTCCACAAAAGCAGGCAGAGAATAGGAAAGCCTCTTACCATCAGGGAAATTAGAGACCAAAACCCTCAAACTAGGCATAGTGCCTCATGCCTAAATTCTCAGCACTTAGGAGGCCAAGACAGGAGGATTGCTGTGAGTCTAAGGCCAGCCTTGGCTACATTGTGAGTACCAGACCAGCCAAGGCTATATAGGGAGAGTCTAAGAATGAATGAAAGAGAGAAAAGAAAGGCAAAAGAGGAAGATGAAGAAAGAAAGAGAGAGAGAGAGAGAGAGAGAGAGAGAGAGGAGAAATGCATCGCACCTGAATTAAGGTTTGGTTGGTAGGATCCTGGTGAGGCATTCTGGGCAGGGAGAAGACGAGTCAGGCAAAAAATGAAATAGGTTTTTGACCAGATCCCACCAGCCCAGTGAGTGATATCTCAGCTCTCCTTTCTGCTAGGATGTGTTCTGATGGGACCTGCGATGGCTGTAACTTCCACTTTCTGTGGGAGAGTGTGGCTGCCTGTCCTGTCTGCTCTGCCTCGGACTACCACACTTTTGTCAGCAGCTGTGTGGCTGGGATCCAGGTAAGTTGCCCTCTGCTTGGGGACTTCCCAGGAAAGAAGAGAATGTGAGATCTGAGGCTGTTGCTTTTCTTCCCAACAGAAGACTACTTACATGTGGCGAGAACCAAAGTTGTGCTTCGGGGGCATTTCACTGCCTGAGCAGAAAGTCACCATCTGTAAGACGATAGATTTCTGGCTGAAAGTGGGCATCTCTGCTGGCACCTGTACTGCCATCCTGCTCACTGTCTTGACCTGTTACTTTTGGAAGAAGAATCAAAAGTACATGATGGAGTATTGGCGTTTGAGGAAGGGAGGGGTTGGACCACTGATGGAAGGGAACATCTGAGGACATGTTACTGGGAATTTTCTCTCAAGGTGGCTATAGACTCTGTGATTGGCTATAGACTTTCAAGCCATTTATCTAGTTGTAAAGACTTGGTGATCCTTTTTTGAACAGGGATGGTAGTACGGAAATGGTTATAAAAAGGCAAAGAGTATCATTGGTCTGAGGTTATAGATCAGTGGTAGAGTGCTTGCCTGGCATACTAGAGACCTGGGTTCAAAGTCCAGCAAAAAAGGAGAATTTTCTTAATTGGTTGTTTATATTAACAATGAAAAGTCAGGTGTGGTGAGGAACACCTTTAATCCCAGTGCTTGGGAGGCAAAGGCAGGCAGATGTGAGGTTCAGGCCCAAAGGGTCTACATAATAAGTTCTAGGCCAGCTGTGGCTACAAGGAGACCCTGTCTCAAAAAGACCAAAACAAACTGGGTGTGGTGGCACATGCCTTTAATCCCAGCACTTGAGAGGCGGAGGCAGGCAGATCTCTGTGAGTTCAAGTTCAGCCTGGTCTACATAGTCAGTTCTAGGACAGCTGGAGCTACAGGGAGACCCTGATTCAAAAAGACCAAAAAAAAAAAAAAAAAATTGAAAACAAACAAAAAAAATGCAAAAGCACAGTAATGAACAGGGAGCAATGCCTGTAACCCCAACACTTGGGAGGTAGAGGCAACAGGATCCAGAGTTCGAGGTCATCCTCCACTACAAATCAAATTCCAGGCCAGCCTGGGCTATATGAAACCCTGACTCATAAAAACCAGAAAACAAGCAAACAAGTAATGACTTTATGATTTTAACATTCTGTTGACCTTTGAGATCACAGAAGCAACCAGCCTTAAGGGGAAAAAAAAATCACTAAAGTGGGCGCCAAGACCCCTTCTATCACGCCATTTTGCAAGGTTCACTTTCCTTACAAGGGAATATCTATTGCCCAAACTCTCCCCTCCCTTCCCCTTACTCCCACATTCTCATAGCTTGCCTCTCCCATTCTCCCATTTCACAGACTAGAATACAAGTACTCCAAACTGGTGATGAACGCTACCCTTAAAGACTATGACCTGCCAGCAGCTGACAGTTGTGCCATCATGGAAGGCGAGGATGTGGAAGATGACCTCATCTTTACCAGCAAGAAATCACTCTTTGGGAAGATCAAATCCTTTACCTCCAAGGTAGGGGGACTTAGATGAACTGAGGATCATCCTGGAAGGCTGGGGAGAACAACCACTCCTACCTAGGACACTGAATGGCTCTGCTTGGTGCAAAGCCCTTGCTCTGATCCCAGCTCTCAACACTGTTCTGTCCCCACCAGAAAACCCTACCTTCTGCCTTCTGCATTTCACACCAATACTCTCTTCCCTGGGGCCAAGGCTGCTCTTGACCAGGCTTCTCTCCCAGCATGTATTCTAGTGGGTAGATTGTTAAGACTTTTTAAAAAATATATTTTATTTATTTTTTATTTTATGTGTATAAGTGTTATATCTACATGTGTTTAAGTGCATTCGTGTCATGCAGTTCCTGAAGAGGACAGAAGAGGGCATTGGATCCCCTGAAACTGGTTGTTAGCCACCATGTGGGTGCTGGGTTTTGAATCCAGGTCTTCTGCAAGAACGGCCCGTGCTCTTAACTGCTGAGCCATCTGTCCAACCCCTGTTGAGGTTTTTTTAACTTCCAGAAAGAGTACTGACCCATCTGTGTTGTAAGAGCTACACACACACACACACACACACACACACACACACACACATACACACACACTTTCGTTTGTTTTGCTTTTTCTTTTGGAGGGGGGAAGAGGCCATTCCAGGGATCAACTTCTGATAGAAGCAAGGCTCTCCTTTGACCAGTGGAGGGTGCTATCTCACAGGTGTCTGGGCCCCATCCTGAAGGGTTGAGTCATAGCCAAGTCTAAACTGCTCCTGCTGGGCAATTCTGATCTCAGAGGGTTGGCTCTGTAGGGGTGGGGGGTGAATGTGGAGCTCATAAATGCAATACAGACACCACTGTTGGGCGTGGGGCCAGCAGAGGGCATCCAGGCAACTCCTCCTGGGCTGTTGCAGCCCCACTCTGCCAAAACACTCACCTGACTTCTGCAAACAGGTGTGAATGGGAAAGGGATGGCAGTAGGTGTTTCCATGCCTGAATCTTGTTCTCTTATTTCTAACCTGTCAAGGTGACTCCCCTAGTCAACTTGGGTTTTTGTTTTGTTTTGTTTTGTTTTGTTTTGTTTCTTCACCAGTTAACTAGAGAACAGTTAACTAGGGGGTTTCTTAAGTCTGTCTGGGACTTCTAGAACTCGGCAAAGATGCAAACCAGGAGAGTCTAGAGATTTTCCTTATTCTCTGACTGAGCCTGGAGGGAGCAAAAAGAATACAGGCTAGCTCATTTCTGTTTCCACGAAGCCCCTGAAAACAGGAAGTCCAGAGGGGTTCCTTCTGTCACCTATTTTCCATTTCTCTTCTTTGTCCCCTAATTTGCCCTGTGCAGCAGCCAGCTCCTGTCACCATCTCTCTTTCAGAGGACTCCTGATGGATTTGACTCAGTGCCACTGAAGACATCTTCAGGAGGCCCAGACATGGACCTGTGAGAGGCACCGCCCTGCCTCCTCACCTTGCCACATCACCTTGCAAGCCTGTGGCAATTTGGGTGCCAGCATCTTGCAATACCCACTGCAGGAAATCTCCTCATTGTGGCCTTATCAGAAGTTTGGATTTGAGATCCTTGTTTTTATAGAGTACCCAAACCTTCCTTTCTGCTTCCCCAAAGCTACCAAATATACCCACACTTTGTTTGTGTATTATTCCCTTGCTTGTATTTTGTTTCAAATAATAGTCCAGCCGTTGGAGCCATAACTTCATCTGCCCATAATTCTCACAGCTATGGAGTGAAAAAATTGCTCTCTCTTTTTAAGCATAGAATTGACCTTTGTCCTCTTGAGGGTAAGAGCAGCTGGGAGTTCTTGTGATCAGATAAATGCCTTAGCTCATGATCTCTGTAGGAGAGAGGCTGGGTGATGGGGAGGTTGGGGTTCTGATGGACAATCTTCACGGTAGCCTGGATTAGTTTCTCCTGGGGAATGAATTTAAACAGAGCGCAGTGGACAGTTTGAAGGCAAGGTGTGTGAGGCCTGTGTAAGAAGACAGTCAATAAGCACAAAGAGAAGCAAGGAAGAAGGGTCTTTGTTTTATGGGGTTTTTTTTTTGTTTTTTTTTATAACCAGGTACCTCGTTTCTTTTAAGTGATAAATATTCTTACCGATGCCAAAGTAAGTTATTTATTGAGAACATGCCCAAAGCCCTAGTAGAGCCATTCTCCACAATTTTTTAAAACCTTCTACCATCTCCCTGTAACACTAAAAAGAACCAAATAAATCTAGGCTTATCCTCCATTGGCTTTACTGGGAGATAGTAAACCCTTGCCTGTGAGGAAAATGCCCAGCATTGAACTCCTCAGTCCTAGAGGCCTGGAGCATATCATGGGATAGGATATCTTGCTTTGAAAGAACACAGGAGGCCAGGGTTTTGATGGAGGAGTATTTGGGGGCTCCAGCCTGCAACAGCATGGACTAGACAGGCCATGATGCCTGCTTCTGACTTTAATTCATATACTATGCTAGGTCACAGGATTAATAACTTCTAGACTGACCAGAAAGGAACTGAAGGAAAACAAGGGCTAGTTAACAAGGCCTGCACCAAACAGAGGCACTTCCCTCTTGCCTCCAAGCCTCTGTCCCCCAAGCCACATCTTTTTTCTGTTCTCACCGCACTAAAAATCTAAAAGACTCCAGGCCTCTATTTCTGGCAACATTCCTTTGAAAGGTGAGTAGAGTACGCACCACCTCAGAAGTCGGGTGGGTATCCTTTCCACCCCCTCCCCTTTCCTCCAGCTACAACTGATGAAGTATTCAGAATGGTAAAGCAAGAGCAAAATTTCCAATTACCTTTTTCTTCCCACTCCTGGGAATTCTCTGTCACTTCAGGCTAGAATGGTTATCTCTTGGTCGAGTCTCAGTTGCTCATGGCCTGTGCCCATACGCACTCTTTACCCAGTGACTAGATGGTTGGTATAGAATTGAGAGGCATTTCTGGGTGGTTTTGTTGGCCACGAAGTGACTTGCTTGTCTGATGAGCCTTGACTGCTCTCACTATGGTTTTTGAGAGTCAGACAGAAATGAGGCTATGACAAGACCATCAAAGGCATCAGTGGTGGCTCAGTCATCTAGAAGCTTTTGTTTGAGCATCCAAATTGTCCTTCATTTTGTGACTCTCAGAACCTGTGGCCATGCTGGACTATCCCTGAGTGAATATGTACACATCACCCCTGAGCCCCAGGCTAGGCCTTCTGCAGCTTCCTGAGCTGCTGCTTCCCATCAAGTAACTGCCTTCTGTAATGAAGACCGTGGGAGATACTTAGATATTCTGGAAGAAGTATAAAAAGTTCATCCCCTTTAACTTCTTTATTCTGACATCTTGAAACCGAGTGCCCCCCAGAGCAACCTCAAAGGAGGTTAAGGATCTCCTTAAGGATCCTTAAGGATCTCCTTTTTCCTCACTCCATAGTGGACTGATGTGTAAGGGAAGAGGGTAGGTCACCTTTTGCTTCCTTAGCAACTTAGACACCAGCTATTTTTAATAATTTTATTGAGATATAATTAACGTACTGCACAATTCACCCATTTAAAACCTATAGTTCAATGGCTTTTGCTACATCCATTTTAGTTTTCAGTGCTAAGGATGAAACCCAGGGCCTCTCACGTGCCAGGCAAATGTCCTACTACCATGTTATATCCCTGGCCCTCTACATACGTTTTAGAGCAGACGTATTAGGTCTAAGGGAGAAAGGCTTTAACCCTTGAGCCAGGGATGCAGTGGTTTACACAATCTTTAGAGGCAGAGAATGGGCTCAGGAGACAGTATTTAAAACCCATTTGGTTATCTAGAGTCCTAGAATACATAACAAATTTCATCTTGTAGTCATCACTGTATTTGGCTGGGAACACAAATGAAGATTATGGTGTATCCAAGGACCAGGGGATTTATTATATCATCAAAAATTTGGGGGGCGATCTGACTCTAAAGATAAGACTGATTATATTTATACAGACTTTGTAACAGATTTTTGAGCTTTGTGAAATCAAATTTGTGTCTCATCAGAACAGGTTGGATTTCCTCTTTATTCTGTATTCTAAGCATTTATAGTTTGTTAGGGGATGGGTGTTGCATGTCATATTTTTTGGTGAAATAAAAACATACCTTTCGAGCTATCTTTCTTGAACATGGGTAGGGTGGCTGGAGGGGTGAGTGAGAAATGTTGCCTTTGAAGCCCAAGTAGGAGAAGGAGAAAAGAGCACAGCCTTCAGAACAACATAAAGGATGGAGGCTAGAGGCTGCACACCTCCTGATGAGGAATTGATGCCTGAAGCCTGGGTTTCTACAGTGATAAAACACATTGAGTAGCCAGGCACGGTGGCCCATGCCTTTAGTCCCAGCACTCAAGAGGCTAAGGCAGGTGGATCTCTGTGAGTTCGAGGCCAGCCATATCGAATCCAGGCCAGCTGTGGCTACAGGGAGACCCTGTCTCAAAAAGACCAAAAAAGAAAAAAAAAAAACAAAAAAAAAACTCATACTGAGTGATACCAAGGTTGGGTGAGAGGTAAAAGATCTCACAAGTGAAACAGAGCATGTCAGTTCCCTCCCCTCAGTTCAGACTTTTCTCAAATGGCATTATGAAGCCACATAACAATATGTTCACCAACACTAGTGAATTTAGCTTCTGCTGGTAGGAAGTGGATTATAGACTAGATATTGGAGAAAGTTCTAGAGGATATCAAGGGCCTACCATTTCCCAGGGGGGCTGGGTTTTCTGGACTCAGTACTTGACTTCACTCTAGCTGAGGGTGCTCTGCACCCCAGGAGAATTCTACCCACCAAATGAGTTAGGGCTATCACAGACTTTTGAGTCTGAATACTGCAGAGCACCAGATGTTCAGCACCGGGGTCTTTGGGAGGACTGTTTAGAGTCCCAAAGAGTTTTTCCTCCTTTGATCCCTTCATTCCTCTGTCACTACAGCCTTTTAGCTTTTCCTCCTTGGACTCCTCTTCATTTCACTGTTTGGTTTTGTTTGGGGTTTGGTACTTTGCTTTGTTTTGAGGCAAGGTCTCACTTTGTAGACTAGGCAGGCTGGAATTCATTATGTAGTTTAGGCTCAAAGTCATGGCGGTTCTCTTGCCTCAGACTCCCAAGTACTGAGAGTACATGAGTCACCATACCCAGCTAAGGGGTGCTTTTGGCTTTGGGTTTTATGGGGATTTGGGGTTGTTTTTGTCATCATTGTTTTAGGTCTGCTTTGTTTTGAGACAGGGTCTCATGTGGTCCTGGATGAGTCTTAAATATTGGGCCAAGGATGACCTTAAACTACTCCTAGGGCACTGAAAATACAAGCCTGCATATCAACACTCTGGTTTTTGTTCTGCTGGGGATCAAACTGGGCCTGAGAGGTTGGTGGTCCACCAACCAAGCTACATACCCAGCCCTATTATTATTATTTATTATTATTATTATTTATTACATTTATTCATTTTGTGGAGGGTATAGGGAGGTGTGGGTACAGTTTGCCAGGACACATGTGTGGAGGTCAGAGGACGACTCGCAGGAGTTGGTTCTCTCCTTCCACTATGTAAGTCCTTGGTATTCAACTCAGGTCGCCATGCTTGGCATCAAGCCTTTACCTGCTGAGCCATCTCACTAGTCCCCCTGTTTTGTTTTTTTGAGACAAGGTCTCCTTATGCAGCCAGGTTAGTCTTTAACTTGCTAGGTAGCTCAGATTGGCCTTGAGCTTGAGACCTCATACTCCTGCTTACTGAATACAGGGATTACAAGCTTGTTTCACTATACTTGGCTCAGTGTCCTTCTTCTAATGCATATGTCCTTCAAATGTGCAAAATTTTTTGGTGGTTCTTTATTGTTGTCAGGCAGAACCAGCTGGTTGTATGTGTATGTGACCCACTTCTGTTTTGACTGGATGGCAGCTGGCACTGACTGTACTGGCAGTTAAAGATTTGGAATATCACTAGTAAGATATTCATTTATATTCACTTATATTTCACTTCTAGGATAAAGTGAAAACTCTAAGTAGAGAAGAACACCCATTACTTGTCATCTGTTTGTGTTGTCTGGACTGAGCACTTTCATGACTTTGTCTCAGTTCTCAGAACAACCTAGAAGCAGGTGCTGTCCCTATTATAACAGAGGAAGAAATTGTAGTAATGTGGCCTGCAGGAGTACACAGAAGCCTACTCTGCTGGCTCCCCTGTGCTGCCCATCCTCCACCACACTCCTAGAGGCAAGTGCTCTCCCCTCAGCTCAAGCTCCTCCCTTCCTTTACTCCAGACAGTTCCCACCCAGCCTTTGAAGTTGTCCAGTTGGGAAACTTTCTGGGCCTCCTGATGAGCATGAAACAGTGAAATCAGGATCACATGATAATGCTGCTATTACTTTTGATAAACTTAGGTATAAATTGTAAGATCCCAATACAAAAGCAACCACAGATAGAACCAAGCTTGAAATTAGACAGAGTGGGGAGGAAATGTGCAGATAATTTTAAAGATTCCCCAGTCACTGACAAAGAAGCAGCAAGGAAAGAAGATAATTCTTGACTTTGCCTAAACCTTTAAAAAGATGTTTAAGGGTTAGGATACAGCTCAGAGTGCTTGCCTGGCATGCAGGAAAGACCTAGGTTTAGTCCCCAGCACCATAAAACCAGTAAAAAACCAGGTGTAGTCCCTCAATCCTAGAACTACAGAGATACAGGCAGGAAGATCAAAAGTTTATGGTCATCCTCTGGTACACAGTTTAAGACCAGCCTGTCTCAAAAACGGAAAAAAGAAAAAAAAAATTTACTTGCTAGGTATGTTGACTCAAACCCATAATCCCAGCACTTGAGAGGCTGAGGCAGGAGGATTGCCACCAGTTCTAAGCCAGCCTGAATTACAGAGTGAAACCCCTTCTCAAAAAAACAATTTTTTCTTACTGCTGAAAAATTCCATAGCTTCTAATCCCAGCTGCTTCAGAGGTTGAAAACAGAAGGATCCTGAGTCTAGGGCCAGCCTTGACAAATGAGATCCTGTCCCAAACCACAACAAAACAAAAACTGGTTGTGGTGGCTCACATCTGTATCCCAGTACTTGGGAGACTGAGGCAGAAGGATTATCACCAGTTGGAGGCCCAACCTGAGCTACAGAGTAAAACTGTCTTAAAACTAAACCACAACAGCTGGGCACGGTGGCACATGCCTCTAATCCCAGCATTTGGAGCTCTGTGAGTTCAAGGCCATCCTGGTCTACATAGTAAGTTCCAGGACGGCTGGGGCTACAGGGAGACCCTGTCTCAAAACAACAAAGAAAAAACAAACAAACAAAAAACTAAACCACAACAATAATAAAGGAAAAACGTAGTCAGTGGAGCAGTGGAATGTGGTGGCTCAAGGCTGTAATTCCAGCATTCAGAAGGCTAACAGAAGAAATTGCTAAGAATATAATGCTAGCCTGGACTACATAATGTGTTCTAGGCTTGTATGGGCTACAGAAAGAGTCCCCTTTCAAAAACAAAACCAAAATAAAATATAAATATAAACACAATTTTATAAAACATTCTTAAAACATAATTTAATCCCAGCATTTACGAAGTAGAGGCAGGTGGATCTCTGTAGCTGGAGACCAGCCTGGTCTACATAGCAAGTTCCAGGCCAGCTGGGGCTACACAGTGAGACCCTGTCTCAAAAAACAAACATAGGAGTGGGCGTGGTGGCTCATGGCTTTAATCCCAGCACTCAGTAGGCAAAGGCAGGCAGATATCTGTGAGTTCAAAGCCAATTTGGTCTACATAGTGAGTTCCAGGAACGCTGGGGCTATAGGGAGACCCTGTCTCAAAAATACCAAAAACAAAACAAAATGAAAACAAACATAGGAAGTTGGGCGTGGTGATACACACCTTCAATCCCAGCGCTCAGGAGGTAGAGAGATGGAGGCCAACCAGGTCTACATAGCAAGTTCCAGGCCAGCTGGGGTTACAGGAAGACTGTCTCAAAACAACAAAAAAAGCAAACAACTACAGGGGATCTGATGCCTTCTTCTGGCCTCCACGGGCATTGCATGACATGGGTGCACTTACATACATGCAGGCAAAATATTCATGCACATAAAAAAATTTTTTAAATTGCCAGGCATGGGGGCACACGCCTTTAATCCCAGAATTTGGGAGGCAGAGCCAGGCAGTTCTCTGTGAGTTCAAGGCCAGCCTGGTCTATATAGTCTACATAGTGAGTTCCAGGACAGCTGGGGCTACAGGGGTACCCTGTCTCAAAAAGACAAAAAATATATATATATATATAAAAATTAAAATTAGAGGTTTTGGGGGCTGGAGAGATGGCTCAGAGGCTAAGAACACTGGCTGTTCTTACAGAAGATCAGGGTTCAAATCCCAGCGCCCACATGGCAGCTAACAACTGTCTGAACTCCAGTTCCAGGGCTGACAGCCTCTTCTGTCGTCCTCAGGCATTGCACAACATGGGTGTGCTTACTTACATGCAGGCAATACACTCATACACATACATTTTTTTTTAATTTAGAGATTTTAAAACAGGCTGGAGAGATGGTTCAGTGGTTAAGGGCACAGGCTACTCTTGCAGAGGACCTGAGTTTGGTTCCCAACACCCACATGGCAGCTAACCACTGTCTGCAAATCCAGTTCTAGGGTATCTGAATTCCGTGAGCATTGTATGCACATGGTGCATTTATACATGCAAGCAAAACACTCATACACATAAAAATACATAAATAAATACATAAATAAATAAATAAATAAATAAATAAATAATTAAATATAGGGCCTAGAGAGGTGGCTCAGCAGTTAGGAGCACTGACTGCTCTAGCAGAGGACCCAGGTTTGATTCCCAGCACCCACATGGTGGCTAACAATTGTCCTTAACTCTAGTTCCAGGGGATCTTACACCTTCTTCTGACCTCCAAGGGCATTGCACAACATGGGTGCACTTATATACATGCAGGTAATACACTCATATGCATAAAATAAAAATAAATAAAATACAAATTTTTTTTAAAACCCTCCCAAAATTAAAATTCACAATCCCAGCCAGGCGTGGTGGTGCATGCCTTTAATCCCAGCACTTGGAAGGCAGAGGCAGGTGGATCTCTGTGAGTTCAAGGCCAGCCTGGTCTACATAGTGAGTTCCAGGACAGCTGGAGCTACAGGGAGACCCTGTCTCAGAAAGACCAAAAACAAAAAAAATTCACAATCCCACATAAAGTACAGCTCCTTACATTATATGGTATACTGGAAGAATTTATATATGACCTTAATTATGCCAGAGGGAGAGCCTAAATCAAGTCCTCACCCCAGGTCTGGCAACTTTCCCTGACTCATGTTATCTTAAATTCCTTCTTAGCTACCCAAGGATAGCAGCACCGCCCTTTAGTACAGTGTCGGTGTCTCTCTGATAGAAAGGAGTGGGCAGCCCAGAGCTGGAATAGCTCTAGAAATAGCATAGTAAAAACTAGCATGGGAGCTGGAGAGATGGCTTAGTGGTTTAGAGTATCTACTGCTCTGTCAGAGGACCAGAGTTCAGATCCTAGCATCCAGAACAAGTGACTCACAAATGTCTGGAACTCCAGCACCAGGAGTCACAGTGGGGACACACACACAAACACACTCACACACAAATAAAAAACATTATCTTCAAAACAAAACATTAGTCAGCTGGGCATGTGTATGAGCGTTTTGCTTGTATGTATGTAAGTGCACCATATGCATGCCATACTCAGACTTGGTTCACTGAACCCCTTTATCTATTCTTCCCAAAGTAATCATGTTGAGTAAATCTTTTTCTGCCCTTTCCTACTACTGTGTCTTTGGTGTACTGCCGATGGATGGCCTACCCTAGGACAAAGCCAGGGCTCAGGAACATGAACACATTCAGGAACATGCCTGCTCTGAAAGAGATTTGAGACAGGGTCTCATTTCTTAGCCCTGGCTGACCTGGAATTCACTATGTAGATCAGTCTGCCCTTGGACTGCCAGAGATCAACCTGCCTGTGACTCTGGAGTGCTGGGATTATAGGTGTGCACCACCACTCCTAGCCTAAAGAACTTTTCTGTATGAGTCAGTACAGGTTTCCTGCATAAATTCCAAGGCCTTCCTCAGTACTCAAAGGCATCACTTTCCTTTTTTGAGACAGGGTCTTGCTGTAGCCTCAGCTGGCCTGGAACCCGCTGTGTAGATCAGGCTGATCTCAATTTTTAAAAATATTTTTAATTATTTTTATCTATGTGTATGTGTGTATTGCCTGCATGTAGGTAAATGCACCCCTGTCATGCAATGCTCACAGAGGACAGAAGAAGCTGTTAGATCCCCTGGAACTGTAGTTACAGTTGTTAGCTGCCATGTGAGTAGTGGAATTTGAACCCGGGTGTTCTGCAAGAACAACCAGTGTTCTTAACCACTGAGCCATCTCTCCAGCCCTTGGTCTCAATTTTATAGAGATCCACCTGCCCTACCTGGGACTAAAGGTATGCACCACCACACCTAGCTCAAAGACATCACTTTTGAAGTAACATGCTAGTGATCTTTTTCTGAAGGTAACAATTCTTTCTCTGCTTTTTTATCTCTTGGTTGTGGTGTTTGGCTCTGCACTCATCAAGATGTGAATGCACTGTATTTGATTACAGGGTCTGTCTGAGGGTAGCTTTGACACCATAGTGAGAGAGGTGGGGAGAAAAGGAGGGGAAGGGAGGGTAGGGGAGAGAAAAAAAAAAACAGAAACAGATTTAGGCTAATAGCCAGTTTCCCTTCAGCACTAAAAATCTTGATTCTAACCTGATAAATGGACTGTGCTATTACATTACTTGTTATACTTACCAGGTAAAATGGAATATTTTATTGATTTTGCTTGTTAATTTTTATTTATTGGTATGTACACTTATGGTGGTGTTGAGCATGTGCCTGCCATGGCATGCATGTGGAGGTCAAAGAACAATTTGTAGGAGTCGGTTCTCTCTTTCCACCATGTGGGTTGGAGGGATCAAACTCAGGTTTTCAGTCTTGGTGGCAAGAGCCATTACCCAAAGAGCCATCTCACCAACTGTAACAGAAGCATTTTAAAGGGAGGTGGTTATGATTTAATGATAAAACTAATGGCAAAATATCTAGAGGAAATTTCAAAAAAAACACTTTTTTTTTTTGAGAGGCCAGAGTTTTAAGGTGATCTCTGCAATTACACTGATGGCCTCCATAAAGGATCAGTCCAGAGGCATTCCTCCACTGGATCTGAGTCCAGTGTAACCACAAAAACAAAAACACCTATCAGTGCTTGGACAATATAGATCTTGCCCTCAGAGGGTGTCAGAGACCTCAACATTTTGAGGAGAGTCTTTAACATGTTTTCCCAGTGGTTGTAGCTCTCTATCCTTACCTTATTTATTTTCATTATATATTTTTTTTTCTAGTTTCATTTGATTTCCATTTTCCAAATCTCATTTCGGTATCTCTAATTGATTGAACCAACTCACATGGAGATTCTGACTGTAAGATATTCTAAGAAATGTAGTTTTTAGTCTTCCAAACTCTATAGAAGAGGAAGGCACACAAAAATGTTTTTTTGCTTGTTCCTGTTTTTTGAGTAGATATTAAGTCAATATGTTATCTACTATGTAAGAGTATCACTTTTTGTTTTTTTATTACATTCTTTTTTTTCTGTGTGGGTGTGTGGGTGTGGGTGTGTATGTGATGCATGTGTCTCAGAACTGAACTCAGGTTTTCAAGCTTGGATTGCTTGTGCCTTTACCCACTGAGGCTTCTCACTAGCCCTGGTTTTTAGTTTGTTAGAGACAGGGTTTCTTGTAGCCCAGCCTGGTCCAGAAGTTATTCTGTTGCTATATCTCTGTAGTGCTGGAATCCTGGGCATGCAGCTGAGGGTGCTAGCTTCAAATAAGGTCTTTCAACCTTACATAACATGAATGTGCCAGGCGTGGTGGCACACACCTTTAATCCTAGCACTGAGGAGGCCAATCTGGTTTACATCTTGAGTTCCAGGTCAGCTGAGGTTACAGGGAGACCCTGTCTTAAACAAACAAAAAGGATTTTAAAAAAAAGAATAATATGAATGTATTTATAGGGCAACTTGTCAGTACTCAAAAAAAATAAATAAATAAATAAAAACTACGAAAAACACACATAGAATAGGACCAAGTCAGGTTCACTCCAAAATATATGCCATAAATTCTCACAAAGGTCCATTGGATTGGGGACACACAAGAAGAGAGGTGCTCACCACTTGGATTCATCTCCAGATACAGTCTTTTCCCTGGTTTTAAACCCAGCACCTTACCACAGCAAACAGAGGAACCCTGGTTCCTAAATCTCCCTCAGGATCTCTATTTGTCAGGTCCATTCCTGTCCCTAGCCTTGCTCCTCATCTTACAGTTGGTTTGGCAGTGGTTTGTTGGGGAGTAGGGACAGTAAGAGGGAGAGCCTTTTCTCATTCTACTCACACAGTCAATACTGTGATCAGATATGTGAAAGCCCTCATCCCCAACCAAGCTATTCTCCAGCGGGGTGTCATAATTTATTTGGCTCTAACACCATCCATGTGGAGATAGCATCATAGATTAAAGGCTTAGTCCTGTTAGATTGTCCTCTATTTTGGACATTTTTATTTTTTGAGACAGGGTCTCCTTGTAGCCCCAGATGGCCTGGAACTGGCTGTGTAGATCAGGCTGACCTTGAACTGGTATTAGCCTGCCTCTGCCTCCCGAATGCTGGGATTAAGGGCGTGGTGGTACCCACGCCCGGCTTGGACACCATTTTCAAGTAATAGTTTCAACTACATTTCCGTCAACATAAGGGAACTAAGGCATTCACGATTTCATGAGGAAATCAAAGCAGTAACAGAAGGGGCAGAGCTCTGAAGAAGGCGCCAGAGGTGGATGTCCCCACCCACCCCTTTCAACACTGCTCCTTCCCTACTCCGCTTTAACACAGCCGCTCCCGGCCGAGAGGGGGAGCCCGCGTGCGCCACCGCGCCTGCGCGGCCAGACCAGGTCAGCGCGCAGGCGCAATGCGTCATTCTAAGGCTGCGAGCTGCAGTCCGCTCCTTACTTCCCTTAACCTGTGAGAAAGGAAGATGGTGCTGGACCTGGATTTGTTTCGCGTGGATAAAGGAGGGGACCCAGCCCTAATTCGAGAGACGCAAGAGAAGCGCTTCAAGGACCCGGGACTAGTGGACCAGCTGGTGAAGGCTGACAGTGAGTGGCGACGATGTAAGTACTGGGATGCGCGAGGTACCCCTAGTTCGAAGCTCAGCTGCATCTCTCGACCCAGTCACCTCTCCAGAGGTCACAACTTAACCTCTCTCGGGACTGTGGCTCCACCACTCTGCCTGCCCCCAAACAGCCTGGAACCCAGGGCTAGTCCCACGCTCCTCGAAGCTCCGACTGCCCAGATTCCTCCGGCGCGTGCTGGGTGCAGACTGCGGCCGGTGCTCTTGGAAGGAGAGCATCGCGCACGAGCAGGGAGAGGTGTCAGGACCCTGGATGCCTAGAAGCAACCCAGGACTGGCGTTTTAGAATTGGGGCTGCGTGGGAATTTCTTTTCTAACGTTTTGATCACTGCCAGTGCTTTTCACATCTTCACAAAGCCAGCGTGGTCTCCCGGTTTTGATAGGATCTGAGGCTGTGGTCTCAGTGACATCTGCAGCACCATGTGTTTACTCCACCGTTTGGGAACTTTGGAGACCGCTCTTGACAGAAAGCAATAATCCGGAAGCTTTGGGGAAGGCCATTAACCTTTGGGCATGCCTTTAGGAATCAGAAGTCTCTTCCCTGCTAGACCAGACAAGAGTAGGGGTGCTGTGAGGCAAGAAAAGAGGCATATAATTATTGAGGATGTTGTGATTTGTGGTAGCTTTCTGGAAAAGACACTGGCAGAGTAGGGCAAGAACCTAGGACTGATCGGCATCCTTCTTGAAGCTAAATAAAGCTCTAGAATTCTCTACCTCCCAGTTTCTGCTGTGGAGTGATCACCGGTTAACCGGAAGTCGTCAATCACATGTGATTCGTTTTGTCTGATGCAATAGGTCTGCAACCAGCTGAGAGCCAGGTTTACGACAGTGCACTGCAAAGGCATTCGCGATCCTAGCGTGTCATGGATGTCTATTGGGGACATTGATTTTACTGTTTAAAAGGGTCTTGGGCCGGGCGTGGTGGCGCACGTCTTTAATCCCAGCAGCTGGGAGGCAGAGGCAGACGGATCTCTGAGTTCAAGGCCAGACTGGTCTACTTAGTGAGTTCCAGGACAGCTGGGGATACAGAGAGACCCTGTCTCAAAAAAGACCAAAAAAAAAAAAAGCGTCTTGGGTATCAAAAAAGTATTTGCTTCACTCGAGAAGATTCCACCCTTGAATCTGAGGCCTGCGATTGAAATCCCCTCCCGCTTTGTGTGCGTGCGTGCGTGTGTGTGTGTGTGTGTGTGTGTGTGTGTGTGTGTGTGTATGATAAAACTAGTCTAAACAGATGTGGTGATAACACCTTTAATCCCCGCACCTGGGAGGCAGAGGCATGCAGATCTCCATGAGTTCAAGGCCAGCCTTGCTTACAAGTTTCAGGCCAGCCAGGGCTACATGATGAAACCACAACACCCAACTCAAAGGACAGTTTAAAAAGTGGGTGTTTTTGAGGTGAGGTCTGGCTATTTTGCCTAGGCTAGTCTAGAGCTCATGGGCCCAAGCAATCCTCCCCTCAGCCTTCCAAGTAACTGGGAGTACAGCTTTGTGCTTCCACACCTGGCTTTTAAGGTGGTGAGCACTACTTGGACTCATGGGGCTATTAATAATAATTATTACAAAAAAGGAGACATCAGGTTGGGAAGGAGACAGGTTGGTGGGTTGTGGGGAGTTGGAGGGAGATAGGACAAAAATACATTGTGCTGGGGGTGTTGACGTATGCCTTAGACCTAGAATTTGGGAGACAGGCGAATGTCTGTGAGATCTATGCCAGACTGGTCTACATAGCAAGTTACAGGCCACCAGGGCTTCAGGGGACCTTGTCTAAAAAAAAAGGGGGCGGGTGTGGGGGTGCTGGAGAGATGACTTGGTAGTTAAAAGAGTATCAACTATTCTTGCAGACTACTCAGGTTTGGTGCCCAGCTCCCACATGGCTGCTAATAACTGTAACTCCAGTTCCAGGGTATCTGATGTGGGCATTGCATCACAGGGGTACACTTAACATACATGGAGGCAATACATTCATGCACATAAAAATAAATAATTTTTTAAGGGGCTGGAGAGATGGCTCAGCTGTTGAGAGCACTGACTGCTCTTGCAGAGGACCTGGGTTCAATTCCCAGCACCCACGTGGCACCTACGAACTGTCCTTAACTGCAGTTCCAGGGGAATCTGAAGCCCTCTTCTGATCTCTGTGGCATTGCAGGACATGAGTGCACTCACATATATGCAGACAATACACTCATACACATAAAAAAAATCTAAAAAAATTAAAAATTTTTAAGAAAAAATACATTGTATATATGAATAAGTTAAAATTTGGGGGGAAGAAATTAATATAAAACAAAAGGATTTGGGGCTGAAGGGATGGCTCAGCAGTTAAGAGCACTGACTGTTCTTGCAGAGGACCTGAGTTCTATTCTCAGCACCCACATGGCAACTAACAACCGGCCATGACTCCAGGGGAATTCAATGCCCTCTTCTGACCTCCAGGGCATTGCGTGGCACCGGTGCACTCACATACATGCAGGCAATACACTCACACATAAAAATAATAAATTTAAAAATTTTTTTTTAAAAACCCAAAAAATTTGTTTGAGGCAGCGTGTTAAATAGCTCAGGCTAGCCTTAAACTCCTTATGTAGCTGAGACTGGCTTTAAACTCCTGATCCTCCTGCTTCTGTCTCCCTAGTGTTGGGATTACAGGTATACCCCACCACACCAAGCTTGAAGATTTGTGTGTGTTACCTATTGTGTAGTGCTCTATCACTGAGCTACACTCAACCCTCCTTTTTATTTTATTTTGAGACGGTCTTGCTACATTGGCCAGACTGTCTGTCCTCAAACTTGCTGTCTTCCTGCCTTAGTCTCCCAAATTGCTGGGATTATAGTCATACAAGCTGTGCCTATCTTAAAGATTTTTTTTTTTTTTTTTTTTTTTTTTTTTTTTTTGGTCTTTTTGAGACAAGGTCTCCCTGTAGTCCCAGATGTCCTGGATTCACCATGGAGATCAGGCTGGGCTCAAACTCACAGAGATCCGCCTGCCTCTGCCTCCCAAGTGCCGGGATTAAAGGTGTGCGCCACCTCGTGCCAGCAATACGGAGGCAGAGGCAGGCGGATCTCTGTGAGTTTGAGGCCAGCCTGATCTCCATGGTGAATCCAGGACATCTGGGACTACAGGGAGACCTTGTCTCAAAAAGACCAAAAAAAAAAAAAAATTTTTTATGTCTTGGGCTGGAGAGATGGCTCAGAGGTTAAGAGCACTAACTGCTCTTGCAGAGGACTCAGGTTTGATTCCCAGCACCAACATGGCGGCTACAAACCGTCCTTAACTCCAGTTCCAGGGGAATCCGGAACCCTCTTCTGACTTCCACGGTATTGCATGACATGGGTGCACTCACATACATGTAGGCAATACACTCATACACATAAAAATAATGAGTAAAAATATTAAAAAATACATATATCCTATAAACAAAAGTTTGTTGTTTTGAATCAGGGTGTTTCTCTAGCTCCAGCTGGCCTACTTGATGACCCTTTCCAATATTCCTTTTGTATCCAGAGGTAGTGTAGTATTTTTCAAAGCCCCTGGTTGGTCAAATTGGACGTTGACAGATGTTGTGTCAAGGTTCTTTTACATCTTGAACTTCAGAGAATGTGGTCTTCCATCACTGGTGGCAATGAAAACTTAAAACCAGAATCAATGAAGAGCTCAGATTGTACATCCTGATGAGGACACCATAAATGTCCCCAAACTCTGTATAGCAGCTATACCCATTTGTCACTGCATAGACTTCAAGGTATGGCCTAGGACTCTGGAGAACACAAGAGTCCACCATAACTAGAGTTGTAATACCACACTGGAGAGTGCCACAACTGTAACTCCCAACATGGGAGTTGCAGTTTCGTCTTTTTAACTTACATATTTGTCTTGGCTCTACTCCCAGAGCCACTTGATTTCAGTGCATCTGAAATCCGTTGCCAACGACAAGCATTCTATCCTCTCCCTAATGTACTATCCTGAAGATGTGGTTTTTTTGAGGGGGGTTTGTTTTGTTTTTGCTTTTTTTTTCTTTTTTGGTCTTTTTGAGACAGGGTCTCCCTGTAGCCCCAGCTGACCTGGAACTCACTAAGTAGACCAGTCTGGCCTTGAACTCACAGATCCTCCTGCTTCTGCCTCCTGAGTGCTGGGATTAAAGGCGTGCACCACCACTCCCGGCAGGAGATTTATTTTTAACCATCACTTGAAGTTGTTTCCTCTTAACCTTTAGTGTGCATGCCTGAAGACAGACCCTTATTTCTGTTTTCTCCAACAACTGGAATAGCTTCCTAACCGCTCTTATTTTCATTATCCTGCATAGAGATAACATTCAGACATGGTTTTCTGCAATGTGAATCTAATCTTTACACTTGCAGGCCTAGGTCTTACACTCATGCCTTACATTGATAATGATGGACTAGGATATGAGCCACAGATGGGACTCATAGTAACACCAGAAAACTTGAAGAAAGGACTGTAGCTCTAAAGAGGCCAGAAGTGCCTTGTGCCTCAGGTGACACCTCCGCCTAGGTCTCCAGCCTTAAGCTTGTGCTCAGGCAGCATGGATCTGGTCAGGATGGTCACAGACAGTCCATCTTCACCAGCATGCTGGACAGGTCACTTTATCGCTATGTTGTAACTATTCCAAGAAGTAAGAATGAAAGTGGCACATGTCTTTAGTCCCAGCGCTCAGGAGGCTGGGGTAGAGAAATCTCTGAATTCAAGGCCAGCCTGGTCTACATAGTGAGTTCCAGGCCAGCTGGGGCTACAGGGAGATCCTGTCTCAAAAAAGACCCCAAAAAAAAAAAAAAAGAATGAAAGTGGCACTGTATCTACCCCAGGGTGCCAGGACATAGCCTGAGGTAAGATGGAGGGTGCTGGGACCTCCCATTTCATTCATCCCTCTACCTGCATATAAGGCAGTCACACCTGGATTTTTCCAAGCAATTTTTTTTATTTTTATGTGTCTTGAGTGTATGGCCTGCATGCATGTAAGTGCTCTCAGAGGTCAGAAGAGGGTGTTGGATTCCCTGGATCTAGAGTTATGGATGGTTGTTAACACCATGTGGGTGCTGGGAATTGAACTCTCATCCTCTGCAAGAGCAGTCAGTGCTCTTAACCGCTGAGCCATCTCTCCAGCTCCTTTTTTTTTTTTGTCTTTTTGAGACAAGGTCTCTCTGTAGCCCCAGCTGACCTGGAACTCACTATGTGTAGACCAAGGCTGGACTTTTACTCACAGAGATCTGCTTGCCTCTCTGCCTCCCGAGTGCTGGAATTAAAGGCATGTGCTACCATGCCTGGCTCCTTGAAGTCTTTAAACCTGCTGAATAAGAATCTGCCACTGGATAGAACGCAAGTATAGGGGCTGCTTTCTTTTCTGCTCAACCTCCAATACAAAAACTTAGATATATATGTTTAACAAAACGTAAAGAGAACTTTATCTTAATTATGATAATATATGAAAATTGTATTTTAGCATACTCCATATTAAAATTCACATCAATCCATATTAAAACTTACTGAAATAGTTTGCATTCTTATACAAGTCTTCAAGATCCAATGTATTTTACATTTACAGTGCATTTCAGATGCTCAGCATTCACATTTGGCTGGAGACTGTACAGACAAGGCATAGAATCTAAACATTTTAACACAGTCTTCAAAGTCTTCCAGGGCTTCCCTTCCTCCTGTTTCACTCACCCAGAAGCCTTCCATTCTGCTCAGGAAAGCAACAAAGGACAGGGATCTTTTGGGGGGGGGGCTCTTTTTGAGACAGGGTCTCCCTGTAGCCCCAGCTGTCCTGGAACTCACTATGTAGACCAGGCTGGCCTTGAACTCACAAAAATCCACCTGCCTCTGTCTACCAAGTGCTGGGATTAAAGGCGTGCACAACCGGCCCTGCAACAGTCTTACATTGTAAGACTGTGTTGCCTCTACCTGCAATGTGCGCTGTGGCCTTCTTCCGCCCCCTTTGCCACCAGCTCTGCTTCTATAGTAAGTGCCTCATTTGTTGAGTATTCTGAAGTTGTCTTTTTCGTGCATATACTTTCTTTTTTTTGGGGGGGGGGCTCTTTTTGAGACAGGGTCTCCCTGTAGCCCCAGCTGTCCTGGAACTCACTATGTAGACCAGGCTGGCCTTGAACTCACAGATATCCACCTGCCTCTGCCTCCCAAGTGCTGGGATTAAAGGCATGCGCCACCATGGCTGACCATACTTTCTTTTTTTAAAAATATTTTATTTATTATTTTTATTTTATGTGTATGAGTGTATTGCCTGCATGTATGTGAGTGCACCTGTGTTGTGCAATGCCTCGGAGGTCAGAAGAGGGCTTTGGATTCCTGTGGAACTGGAATTAAGGATGGTTCATAGCCACCATGTGGGTGCTGGGAATGGAGCCAGGTCCTCTGCAACAGCAATTGGTGCTCTTAACCACTGAGCCATCTCTCTAGCCCCACATGCATATACTTTCTAAACTGTTTCTATTTTTCTTTTCTTTTTTTTGGAGACAGGGTATCATGTGGCCCAGGCTGGTTTCAAACTTGCTCTGTAATCAAGAATGACCTTGAGCTCTGATCCCCTTGCTTCCACTTCCCAAGTGCTAGGGTTACAGGTCTCTGCCAATCTGCTTGCCTCTAAACTTTCTTTTTAATTATTTTTCTTTTATGCATGAGTGTTTTGCCTGCATGTTTGCATGTACATTATGTGTCATGCACATAATGGAGGTCAGAAGAGGCTGTCAGATCCCCTGGAACTGGAGTTACAGGTGGTTGTCAGTCACCATGTGGGTGCTGGGAACTGAACCCAGGTCCTCTGGAAGATCACTAAGTGCTCTTAACCTCTCTTCAATGTCTCTAAATGTCTTTTTATTGAGATGTAACATATTCAATAAAGTACAGCTGGCTTAGTTTACACTGTAACATGTAACCATCTCCTAGTAAAACCTAAGAGGTTTGTAACTTCCCATCAGGCTCCTATATGCATGCCCCTCCCAATCAAACCCACCTCAAAACAGCAGTATTCTGATCTGTCAGCATAGAAAATTTTGCCTCACTTTGGGTTTTAAACTTCAGATAAAAGGATTTATGTAGTATATACTTTTTTTAAACTTAAAAAAAATTTATTGAATTTTTGTGTATTTCATATATAAAATCATCTTTTACCCCCTTCCCCTTTGAGACCCTCCCATAACCCCCGACTGGAGTTCATACATTCTGTCATTTGTATTAAGGCCTATTATGTAAAGTTAGTGTCCCAAGATGTCTCTCAGTACAAGTTCATCCACGGAGGTTTCGTCAGCCTATCTAGAGTCTCTCTCTTCAAGAAGATCAGGTCTTCCTCACCCAGCAGTAATCAGCTGCCAATAATTCTTCAACTAAGTTTGGGTTCTGTGCTGGTTTTTTTCTGTCTTTTTTTTCTTTTTGATACAGAGTCTCCCTGTAGCTCCAGCTGTCCTGGAACTCACTATGTAGACCAGGCTGGCCTCAAACTCACAGAGAGCTTCCTGCCTCTGCCTCCTGAGTGTTGGGATTAAAGAAAGGCATAGCCACCACACCCGGGATTCTGTGCTGGGCTTTAAGCTGCCTAAGTTTGCATGGGTCTTCTGCATGCTGACACCATTGCTGTAGGTTTGTATGAGAAGGGTTCCAGGTGCCTGTAAGACCATTTCTGTATGGTCGTGCACCTCCTCCCTGGCTCTTACAATCTTTCCACCCCCTCTTCTGGAATGGTCCCTGAGTCCTGGGTGGGTGGACCTCAATATGGGAGGCCTGTCCAAGAACCCACACTCTGCCAACTCCTATTTTCTGCATTTTGGCCATTTGTGGTCTTTTATGTTCCTGTCCCTCTGTTGCATGAAGGAGCTTCATTGATGAGAACTGAAAGATTCATTAGTGTTCTCTTCATCCCTTGTTCTATGTTCTGTGAGTCTTAGGTGTAGAGTTGCATCCTAGATGTGTCACTTAGGCTTTGGCAATTCACAGAGAATCTCTGTGTGTGACCAGTGGGTATAACTCTGTAATAATCTCTGTGTGTTGAAGAAGAAGCTGCTTTGATGGGTGGTGACTGGGATACTTGTCTGTAAATTTAAGGATCTATATTTTGCACACAGAAATTATATTTGTCTAGGGATGTGACAGTCAGAGTTTTCTCTAAGATCTATGTCCCCTCTGGCTATTTGGCTAGGTTTACAGTACCAGTCATGCGTTTCCTCCCATTGAGTGGGCTTTAAGTCTAATTAGGTAGTTGTTGATTACCCCCAAGATAAAAGTGCCACTACTGCACCAATGTCATTTGCTGTGCTGGCCATTGATGTGGTTTTTTAGGCCTTGAAGCTGGGGTTGGACCATTGATTGGTCTCCCATACCAGCTTGCATAGTGCTTTCCAAAGCTATGAGAGCTAGCCTTCAGGAGAGGTGACTTCCAGGTCAGTAGTATATACTTTCGTATATGGTTTTCCTCTTAAATATGTTCCCTTGTTTTGAGGGGAAGGTGGGTTTTGTTTTTTGAGACAAGTTCTTAAGTAGCCCAGGCTGGCATTGAGGTCACTGTGTAACTGAGAATGACCTTGACTCTGTTTCCACCTTTTGTGTACTGGGATTGTGGACATGTTCTGTCATTGCTGGCTTCAAACATGTCTCATGTAGTAGTGGTTGGTTTTCATTACTGTGCTGTTTTCCACTGTATACATACGCCAGTAGAATTGATTGGTATATCTAAATAATGCCATTTGGGGCCAGCAAGATGGCTCAGTGGGTAAAGGTGCCTGCTGCCAAGCCTGATGATCCCCATGGTAGAAGGAGAGAACCAGCTCCCTCAAGTTGTCCTCTGACCTCCACACGAATGCTGTGGCACATGTGTGCCCATGCACACACACACACACACACACACACACACACACACACACACACACACACACAATATGTAACTAAATAAATAAGCAGTACCATTTGGCCAAAATGGGTTGTTAGCAGTTTGGAGATGCTATGAACTTCTGCGTACATTTTTCTTTTGGGTTTTGAGGCAGGATCTCATTATATATCCCATGCTGGGCTAGAACTTTTTTGTTTGGTTGGTTTTCTGAGACAGAGTCTCCCTGTACCCCTTACTGGCCTGGAACTCACTATGTAGACCAGGCTGGCCTCGATCTCATAGAGAACCGCTGGTCTCTGCCTCCCAAGTGCTGGGGTTAAAGGTGTATACCACCATGCCCCTGGTTTTTACCTTAATGCTGAGTGGAATTATAGGCATGCACCACAATGCCCAGTTGGACATTTTTTAAAAAAGGTTTATTGTAAATTGACTTGTTTTTATAAAGTTTCATGTGATCCAGGCTAGCTATGAGCTTATTGTGTAGTTGAGGATGACCTTGAACTCCTAGGATATAGGCGTATGCCAACACATCTCGCTTGATGTACAGTGGGTTAAACCAAGCCAGTTAACAGATCCACCTCAAATACTATTGTTTCTTGTTATAAGAGTGTGTGTGTGTGTGTTCAGGTACACATATGTGCAAGATACATGTGGAGGCCAGAGGTTAAATTGCTCAGCACTTATTTATTTATTTATTTATTTATTTATTTTTGAGACAAGGTCTCTCAGTGAAACTAGAGGTCACTAATTGGCTATACAGGCTGGCCAGCAAGACCAACACATCTTCTCTCTCTGCCTCCCAAGCCCTGGGGTTATAGCCACACACTTCTGTACCCAGCTCTTTTTACATGAGTGCTAGGGGTCTGAACTCAGGTCCTTATGCTTTCAGAGCAAGCACTTTACCAACTGAGCCATCTCCCCAGCTTCTCTGTGTCCATTCTTGTTTATGCCTTTAGCATTCATTTCTGTTGCGTGTGTACCCAAGAGTGGAATTTCTGGGTCAACAGCAGTACATATTTAATAGATATCGGCAGTTTTCCAAAGTGATTGCAATGGTTGATATTCCATGAGCGAGTATAAAGGCTGGCCTTGAATTCAAGATTCTCCAGCCTCAGCCTCCCAAGTGCTATAATTACAGGCGTGCACCACCACTCCCAGCCCTGTGTCCATTTTGACTATAAACAGAGATCAGTATTATGTTAGTCACTTTCCATTACCACACCTGTTATCATCACTTCTAGTTAATGTCCTGGTGAATGTTTCAAACCAGATACTGTGGGGCAAGAAAAAAAGATTGGGAAAGAAGTAAATTCATGATTTGCATATGACTTGATGTGAGATACAGAATTGGACCTATTAAGTAACTTCAGCAAGGCCACTGGATATACAGAACCAATGATATGTGCATGTATAAACAGCTGTTGAAAAAGCATCACATAGCTTCTTCCAATGAATTTTAAGATGACTGGGTAGGCTTTGGTTAGGCGAGTCTCTTAAGTGCCTTGATTGTGTTGCTCTGTGGTAATGAATAGATTATGATTCTTTTTAAAGGTTTGTTTCTATTTTTATTTATGTATATCTGGGTATGTGGGGGGTGGCATGGAGGCTATGTGCACAGGTACCCTTGAAGGCCAGAGCATTGGATCCCTCTGGAGCTGGAGTTACAGGCAGTTGTGAGCCACCTGACATGCATGCTGGGAACTGAGCTTGGGTTCTTTAACCTCTGAAACATCTCTCCAGTCCCAGATTATGATACTTTGCAATTTCAACCTCAGACTGGCTGTTTCCTTGTCACTAGGATACTGGGGATAACCGGCTGTAGCCACCAATCTCTGCCAACTAACTTTAGAGGTCTACAGCAGAGATCAGCACTGGGTGAGTCAGGTATGGTGGCACACACCTGTAATTCTGGCACTTGGGAAGCAGAAGCACGAGGATTGTCAACAGGTTCTAGGCCAGCTAGCCAAGACCATGTAGCAACACCCTGTCTTTAAAGAAAAAATAATTGCTTTGGCTCACAGTTTTGTAGGTTCCAGTTTGCTGGACCTATTGGTTTGGGGCCTTTGATAAGGTGGTAAATCATTTTAGGAGTATGTGATGAAGGAGGCTGCTCACCTCTTTCTTGGCAGCTAAGAAGCAGAGAGAAAGAAAGAGCTGCATTTCCATCTCTGTCCCCATGGCATGTCCCAACTCACCTGTGGCCTCCCATTAGGTCCCACCTCTTAGAGGTTTTACCACTTTCCAATTCTGCCAAGCTGAGAACCAAGCCTTTAGTAGAAGGAGTCTTTGGGATACTTGCCAAACCATAGCAGGTATCCGGGAGCCAAGGTCAGGAAGGTTCTTGATGTGCATCTTTGGCATATTGTTGACTTTTTCATTTTTAGGCAGATTTCGGGCAGACAACTTGAACAAACTGAAGAACTTATGCAGCAAGACAATCGGTGAGAAAATGAAGGTAAGAGAATTGGCAGACTTGAGCTGGAGCAGAGCTATTTGATCTTGTTCTTACCAAAGCTACTGAAGTTCTAACTCATCATATAATTTCTCTGAGATACTGAGTGTCACGGTGTGTGTGTGGGGGGGGGTGACTACGGCAACTGACTTATTTTAAAAAGAAGGAAGCAGGGAACAAAGAGCCACTTCCAGTGACCCTATGGTAGGTTGTCTTTTGTTTTCAGGAATGTAGGGGGTTATTTTTATTTTATGTTTGGGTGTTTTATCTGCATGTAAGTAAAGTGCATCTGTGTCATGCAATGCCTGCAGAGGCCAGGAGTTATGGACAGTTGTGAGTCTCCAAGTGGGTGCTGGGAACTGAACCTCTACAAGACTGATCAGTGCTCTTAACTACTGAGCCATCTCTCCAGCCCCCGGCCCTTTTTTTTTTTTTTTTTTTTTTTTTTGAGATAACATCTCCTATGTATCCTTGGCTGGCCTTGAATTCACAGGGGTGTGTCTGCCTCTTTTTCCCAAGTGCTGCGATTAAAGGCCTGCACCACCACATCTAGCCCAGAAAAGATTCTTTTTTTTTTTTTTGGTCTTTTTGAGACAGGGTCTCCCTGTAGCCCCAGCTGTCCTGGAACTCACTATGTAGACCAGGCTGGCCTTGAACTCACAGAGATCTGCCTGCTTCTGCCTCCCAAGTGCTGGGATTAAAGGTGTGTACCACCATGCCCAGCCAGGAAAGATTCTTGACACACTAGGCAGTAGTCTATTCTGTTCTTACAAGCCTTCCTTTCCATTACTTTTCTGAGCCCAACCTGTGGTAGCAGGAAGGTTTTCGTCTGACAGTTTTCAGAGTTTTTGTCTTAGTGCAGTCCTGTTTCTGGGGAAAAGGATAATTTTGCTATTCCTGTCTTGCCTTGGCCTGTTCTTAGCTGTGTACCTTTTAGGCAAGTTAATGTCTGAAACTTGGGCTTTTTGTTTTGTTTGTTCATGTTTTTTGTTTTATTTTGCTTAGTTTAAGTGTAGAAAACTTGGCACGAAGGCTAGAGAGATGGCTCCATGTGCTGCTCTCAACCTGTACTTCTCTTCCAGAAGACCTGAGTTCAAATCTTAGCACCCACATAGGGCATTTCCCAAGCACCTGTAAATAAATCTTTCAAAAAAGAAAATTTGGCATAAACTGAGCATACAACCTATAACCAGCAGTGGATAGAATGAGGCAGGAGACGACAGTAAGTCCAAGACCAGCCTGGGCTGCATAAGAGAGTCTTCTGTCCTCCTCTCACCTCCTACCTCCCAAAAGAAAAGAAAGCTCAGCACAATTTCTAGAACATTGTAATAGTTCAGCAATTGTGTTATGATAGATGTCAAGCAATTAGTAGTCTGCAGCCAAAAAAAATCCTTTTCTTTTTTAACGTTTGTTCATTTATTTATTTATTTATTTATTTATTTATTTATTTATTTAGGTCTTTTTGAGACAAGTCTCCTGTAGCCCCTGCTGACCTGGAACTTACTTTGTAGACCAGGCTGGCCTCGAACTCACAGAGATCCGCCTGCCTCTGCCTCCCAAGTGCTGGGATAAAAGGCATGCGCCACCACACTGAGCTTAACTTTTATTTTTGAGGATAGGGTCTCATGTCCTACAGTGACTCCAAGTTTGCATTATAGCTGGGATTATAGATGTTTGTCATCACAATCTGTTACGTGTGTTGCTAGGGATTGAACCCAGTGCCTTGTGCATGCTGGGCAAGCACTCTGGTTACCAACTGAGCTATATATCCTCAGCCATTTTCACTTTCTGTCTTACTTTCTCCATCCTCTCATTAGCCCAGGCTAGCTTCACACTCCCTTTGTATCAGAGACTATCGTTGAACTCCTGATCCTCCTGCCTGTGCTTCTTGAGTGCTGGGATTGCAGGTATATACCGCCATGCCCAGCTCAAAAATGACTTATATATGAAGAATGTTAAGTTTCAGCTCAGTTTTTGCTGTGGAATAGAACAGCTTCTGTTTTTACCTTTTCTTCAAAACATCCTTTAAGCCCATTAATAACATTAATTCCCCTGGTATTAGGGATTGAGTGCAAGGCCTTACATGTATTAGCAACTCTGCCATTGAGCTGTATCCCCCTTGGCTAATTTAAAATTTTTTTCTTTAAAACTTATTTTTATCTATCTATGATTGTTTTGTCTGCATGTATATAAGTGCACCATATGCATTTGAGTTGTAAACCTTGAAACACTATACTGAAAATAAAAACTCATTTTAGAAGCAGAACCAGTGAAGAGTGTAGCACAAGGCCTCCTGGAATTCCAACATCTTATACTGCATGATAGTCTGCATCCTTTGACAGCATTTTATTATGCTTTCAGCTGTGGAAACTGTTACCAGCAACTTACCATCTCATTCCTGTGGGACTCGAGAAGGTTAAGCATCTGCAGGCCAAAGATCCCACAGTTAATACTTTTAGACCCATGTATACCCCTACCTAAGTATTCTTTGAGGCCTCTGTTCAGACAGTGCCAGCTGAGTGTTTGACTTTTTGTTTTATGTGTCTGTGTTTGAGACCAAGTCTCGCTATGTAGTTCAGGGTAGCTTCACCTTCCACAGTGCAACCATAGAGGTTTTTGTAGTAGCATTCTTAGGTTAGAAATATAGCTCATTGGGACTGGAGAGATGGCTCAGTTAAGAGCACCAGCTGCTCTTGCAGAGGACCTGGGTTTGATTCCCCATACCCACATGACAGCTAACAACTGTAACTCCAGTTCCAGGGGATTCAGCACCCACTTCTGACCTCCTCAGGTATTACATGACAGGGGTGCACTTACATATGTGCAAGCAATATACTCATACACATAGAATTTTTAAAAAATGTTTAGAAATACAGTTCAGTGATAGGGTACTTGCCTGGCATATGGAAGGCCCTAGGTTCAATTCCCTATACCACACATACACGCCAAAAGAAAAGAGGAGGGGAGGGAGAGAGTGGAGAGAGAGAGAGAGAGAGGAGAGAGGTGCTGGATATGGCCGCATGTGCCAGTAATACCTGGCATTTGGGAGGTAGAGCCTAGAGGATCAGGGATTCAAGGTCATCTTTGCCCATAAATCAAATTTGTGTGAGTCCCTATCTCAGAATTTTATATACACACACACAGACACACAGACACACAGACACACACACACACACACACACACACACACACACACAGGTCTGGCTTTACTCTGGCTTTACCGCTAGCCCTGCAGGGCCACCTTCACTTTTGCCATCCATTGTAATGACAGTGATAATGACTTTAATTTGTGTAGCACAAATTGTCTTCTTACAATTGACTTGCTGTGTGGAAGGATTAGAAATGATGGTCTGGCTAACTGGAAAAAGTAGTGAGCAGAGAAATCAAGGGGAAAGCCATGCCACTCCCGCTCCCATTTCATCATGTTGTGTTGATAAGTGAGTTCCAGATTCTTTCCTCTAGTCCTTTTCCTTGCCTCCATTCCATTCATTTGGTGCTGGGATTCTTCCCAGCATGCGGACATGGATTTGCCCTCAGGGTCTATTCTTGACTACCAAGGTTTTTTGTTTTTTTCATAATGATTTTATTCCAGAGAGAGGGGGGGGGGGGGGGGGGGAGAGAGAGAGAGATGTGAATGTTCACGGAGGCCAGAAAAGGGCACCAGATGTTCTGGAGCAGGAGTCACAGCAGTTGTGAGTTGTGGAACATGGCTGCTGAGAGCTGAACTCAGGTCCTATGGAAGAGCAGCAAGTGCTCTTAACCACCGAGCCATCTCTCTAACGCCCCTACACTGTCCCCCCCGCCCCCAGCTTCTTTTTTTTAAAGAACTGGTCTTGCTGTGTAGCCCTGACTAGGCTAGTGTTGATCTTACAGCAATCTTCCTGCCCTACTTCCTAGGTGCTGGGATTATAGGAGTATACTCTCGTGTCTTAATAGTTCATAAAGATTTCAAACTCATTCTTGATTTCTTTGACTGTTTTTATGTAGGAAAAGCATTCTCATGGATTTATTGACTTGTCCAGGATCAAAAAGCCAGGAAATAGTAGAATAGGGCATGAATCTGTTTACTAATTTTTTTTTCTCTATATGTAGCAACTTGATGTAGTATAGTCTGTGACTAGTTTTTATGACATACTAAATTTGGTATGTACTTTTATAAAACAATATTAGAAAAAAAATTTAATCGACTAATTTGACTTTTCTTCCTGCAGAAAAAAGAGCCAGTGGGAGGTGATGAATCTGTTCCAGAGAATGTGTTGAATTTTGATGACCTCACTGCAGATCTATTGGCTGTAAGATAAAGATTTTGTTTTTATTTTATGTGTATGAGTGGTTTGTTTTACTTTTAATTTGTCTTTTGTTTTTGTTTCTGTTTTTTAAGACAGGGTTTCCCTGTAGCCCCAGCTGGCCTGGAACTCACTATGTAGACCAGGTTGGCCTCGACCAAGATCTGCCTGCCTCTCCCTCCAGAGTGCTACGATTAAAGACATGTGCCACCATACCTGATTTTGTTTGTTTTTATATTGGTTGTATGAGAATTTTGCATGCGTGCATGTGTGTAAGTACACCCGTGCATATAGTGCTGTAGAGGTCAAAAGAGGGCTTCAGTTTCCTCAGAACTGGAGTTATGGACATTGTTAGCCACCATGTGGCTGCTGGGAACCAAACCCAGGTCCTCTGCCATAGCAGCCAGTGCTCTTAACTGTTGAGCAATCTCTCCAGCCCCTGAACTCTTTTTTGAAGCCCTTAGCACATAGCAAGAGTATAAACCAGGCAGGCAAAGTTGTTGTGCTTCAAGAGTTGGGGTGGGCTGCTATTCCTGCCTAACCTGGCCTGCTAAATGACCCCCTGAGAAATCAGCACAGTTTAAAACATCTGTGGGAAGGAATACAAAACAAGACAAGGTCTCTTGCTTCTAATAAAATTTTAATCTTCCTGGAGAACATTTAAATGTGTATACATAATAGAGTGCTAAATTGGTTCAATCAGGAAAATTGGAAGTGCAAATTAAGGGAGAATTCTCTTAGGGGCCACAGGATTTAAAACTCCTGGGATGTATCTAAGTGGCAGGAGAGGTCAAATCTTTATAATGCTACCATGTATCCCCAAGGAAAAATGCTTACAGAAATATATGACAAGACTCTACCCTGTGAGATAAATCTCAGTTCTTGAAACTAGACATGGTGGTGCAGGCCTTTAATCCCAGAGGGAGGCAGAAACAGGTAAATCTCTGTGAGTTCAATGCCATCCCGGTGTACAAAGCGAATTCCAGGTCAGCTGGGGCTTCAGGGAGACCCTATCTCAAAAAAGACAAAAAAAAAAAAAAAAAAAAAAAAAAAAAAAAAAAAAATCTCAGTTCTTCAAAGCATTCGTTTTCAGTTCTTATTTGTTGTTATTTTGAGACAGGGCCTCATATAGCCCAGGCTGCTACAAACTCATTATGTAGTTCTGCCTCCACCCACTGAATGATGGCATTACAGGCATGCTGAGATTGCAGGCATGCACTTTGGTTTTGAGGCAGTGTATCACTATGTGGCCACACTGCCCTGGATCTTATAGTCCCCCTGCCTTAGCCTCCTGGTGGCTTGGATTTACAGGCACAGGACACTATGTCCTGCTCAATTTTTAAAATACTACCATGGATAGTATTTGCCTAGCATATTCTAGGCTAGGACCTTAGCCCACCCCCAAACTAAACTATAAGATGCTACCAGGAAAGTTGTCACTAGAGGACAACAGAGTTTGGATGCTGGCAATTTCTTGCTGCACTGTCTAGATTTTTCTTCTACAGACTGGCTTTTTCTTCTACAGACTCTGAAAGTATCACAAATCAAAAAAGTCAGACTCCTCATCGATGAAGCTATCCTAAAGTGTGATGGTGAGAGGATAAAACTGGAGGCAGAGCGGTTTGAGAGCCTCCGAGAGATTGGGAACCTTCTGCACCCTTCTGTGCCCATCAGTAACGATGAGGTAGGTGGGGCTGAGCCTTGCAGTGGCCAGAGGCTGCTTCCCTCCCTGTCTGCTGGTTGGGGTGGGAGGAGAACCCCTCAACACTGGTGCTCTGTCAGAAGCAGGCTTTGTGTCTTCCTTCTGCCCACCAATTGAGCATTGCAGGAGTCAGATCCCTGCCTGATTGGGAAGTGGCAGGGACAGCAGGTAGGAGGAGACTCCTGGCACAGAAATCTTTTCTAAATAGGGCTGCTGTCCTCTGCGTTGTGTTGCCCGGTCGTGTTGCCCGGGGTAGCAGCTAGTTCTGTGGGAGGGATCTGCTAAATCAACCTAACCCCCTCACCCACACCCTGATGTGAAGCTGCAGGTTGAAGGGAAATCTGCATGATAAAAGTTTCCTGCTGAGCGGGAGCTTCCCCAGCATAAAGCTGCTCTGAGCCCAGCCTTTGTTCCCAGACATCCCAGTGGTGGCTGGGCCCATCTGTGCCTCTTTCATTCATTCCCTAGTGAACACTGAACTCACTGCTGTCTGGGGTATGCGGGAGGCCTTGGAGCCAGAGCAGACTCTGAGGTCAGGGCCCTGAGCCCGCCTTCATGTGGCTCCAAGACCAATGAGCATCTGTAGAAAATAAATCTTGCATTCTCCTCTGTACCCCAGGCGATGCTGATTGTCGGAGGCGGGTTCTTGTGCATGATTTTTGAGGAGTCATTTAAAAGGGTAAAAGAGAAACAGACTCAGAGAATACTATAGGTTCTCTTAGAAAATCAAGATTTCTAATTTCATGACGAGGGCTGCTTCTGGGACTCTGTAAATAATTTATCTGAATAGCAAATTCCCTTCCCCGTTCACTCTACACAAGACCAAAAAGCTAGTGCTTGGTTTAAGCAGTAGATGCAAAGCTCTGTTGTTCTTCAGTAGGGCTTGAGAAAGTGAAGGTTGCAGAATTACAAAATCATGTATCTCTTCTGATCTTGTTTCCTTAGGATGCAGACAACAAAGTAGAACGGATTTGGGGCGATTGTACAGTGAGAAAGAAGTACTCGCACGTGGACCTGGTGGTGATGGTAGATGGATTTGAAGGAGAAAAGGGAGCTGTGGTGGCAGGTAGCCGAGGGTACTTTCTGAAGGTAAGAGTTGGGAGCCCGTAGGGGTAAAGAAGGAACTGAAAAGAAAAAAAAATTGCAGAAAATCCTAATCATACATAAAGAAGTTCACAAACCCACCGCTTGTACTCGCTGCATGCAAACATGGAGCTATTAGATGCAATTCTGTTTCTGAGGAGTGCTTATCTGGATTCCATAGAACAAAAGCCACTCAGTGATCCTCCATAATGAATATGTTTTGCTGACTGAATCAGAACAGTCTCTGCCTTTGAGGAGCTCAAAGTAATTGGACAGTCAAACAAGTAACAAAGAATCAAAACTCAGTGTGATAAGCCTGCAGTCTGAGTAGGCCCAGCAGCTTTGAGAACTGGTAGGTGGTGGCAACAGGCGCAGATTAACTGGGGCAGAAGGCATATGAATTCAAAGAATCCTTCCAAAAGGATGTGGGAAAATTTTTTGTGAATATTATACACTTAAGCATTTCACAATTACAAATGAGTCCAGTATTTTAAGAATTAACACAGGAGAGGGCCGGAGAGATAGCTTAGTGGTTAAGAGCCCTGACTGCTCTTCCAGAGGACCCAGTTCGCTTCTCAGCACCCACATGGCAGCTAACAACTGTCGATAACTGTAGTTCTAGGGGATCTGATGCCATTCTGGGTTCTGGGTTTGCATGCACATGGTACATTTATATACATGCAGGCAAAGCATTCATTCATACACATGAAATTTTAAATTTTTTAACTGATTTAAAAAAAAAAAAGAATTAGCACAGGAAAACTTCATGCACCTTGACTGAGCAATTCCTTTACTTTGGTCTGTTTTCATGGGGAGGATTTGAGGCACAGAGCCCAGGATCACCTCAGACTCATGGTACCTCTCCAACCTCTGCTTCCCAAGTGCTAGGATTACTAGCATGGATCACAGTGGTGGCTGCTTTGATTTCTTAAAGACAATTCTGTAAGTAGAGTGCCCAGTGATATGCTGTTGGCCTTTGTTAAGAATCTCCTGGCATGTTGGTGCATGCCTTTAATTCTAGCACTTGGGAGGGAGAGGCAGGTGGCTCTTTGAGTTTCAGGCCAGCTAGAGTTACATAGTGAGACCCTGTCTCACAAAAATAAAGTAAAATTAAAGAATTAAAAAAAAAAATTGCTGGGTGTGGTGGCACATGCCTTTAATCCTAGCACTTGGGAGGCAGAGGCAGGCGGATCTCTGTGAGTTCAAGGCCAGCCTGGTTTACATAGTGAGTTCCAGGACAGCTGGGGCTACAGGGAGACCCTGTCTCAAAAAAAGACCAGAAAAAAAGGAAAAAGAAAATCTGACTAGTTTTTCAGTTGTTGATTCTTAGCATAGTTACTGTGGTTGTATGAGTGAAGTCGAGAGGCATTCATCGTGTTAATTCAAATAAGAGTAGGTAACCAATTGCAATAGCAATAAGGGGGTAGAAAGGTAAACAACTGCCCAATATTGAAACCAGATTGAGAGATTAAAAACAAAGCCATAAATCATACTTTGTAGCAATGGCGGCAATTTTCCACCATCGTACCAAGAAGAGCCGTCTCAGCACCAAGAGATAGTCCTATTAGTGAAGTAAACAAATTCTTCTTTCTTAAAGCCAAGAACTTAACACCCTTAAACTGAGTTGTGTGTAAATATCCTAAGACTAAACATAAGTTTTGACCTGAATGATTTTGAACATAATTATATTGACTATCCTCTTACTACCCCATATTGAGATGTAAAAACATGATGGTTGATCTCAGAGTTCAATATATATTGTAAATCTTTTTAAACATTTACAGACATTTATAACGTGGACAGAATAAATGAAATACCACATTCAAAAAGTAACCTCCTGGCTGTTGTTGCAGTTTTGGTCTCCACTGACCTGTTGTGTCTCTGGATAGTCCTGTCTTTTGCCCATCTGTCCCTGAGTGTTGCCTCAGGCTAATGATGGGGATGATGAAGCCTCACTCCCACAGTGCTATCTCTGCTCCTTTAGGGGGTCCTGGTGTTTCTGGAGCAGGCGCTTATCCAGTATGCACTCCGTACTTTGAGAAGTCGTGGCTACACTCCCATTTACACTCCCTTTTTCATGAGGAAAGAAGTCATGCAGGAGGTGGCACAGCTCAGCCAGTTTGATGAGGAGCTTTATAAGGTAAGGAGCATGGTGGATACACACATGAATTCATGTCCACGTATTCACAGATACAATGTTCTGTATCTGGCTGTTGGACACTTTCATTGTGCCAATACAACCAAGAAAGCAAATTTATTTTAGTTTTTTTTTTCTTTTTGAGACAGAGTCTCCTTGTAGCTAGCCCCAGCTGGCTTGCAACTTACTTTGTAGACCATGCTGGCCTTGAACTCAAAGAGATCCACCTGCCTTTGCCTCCCAGATTAAAGGCTGGAATTAAAGGCTTGTGCCACCACTTTATTTTAGCTTTTTTTTTTAGGCAAGGTCTCTCTGCATAGCTCAAACTGACCTTGAATTCTGTGTAGCCTAGACTAGACTGTCCTTGAACTCCTACTACTGAGTACTGGGATTATAGCTGTGTGCTACCAGGGCTAGCACAATAGAAATTTTATTTTCTTACTATCATGGAGGCCAGTGTCCAAGATTAAGGAGTTGATTTCTTTTGAGGTCCCTCTCCTTGGCTTGTGGATGGCCAACTGGGTTCTCACATGGTCTTCTGTGTATTCCTAGTCACAAATGTTTAACTTTGTTTCAGGGTTTTATTGTCTGCCTGTTGGCTAGGTGGTACTAGGGATTCAATGAATGCTAGGTGAATGCTCTACCACTGAGTTATAGTCCCATCCCTCCTCTTGTTATTTTATTTTCATTATATGGTATGTTTTACCTGGGTGTAAGTATTCCCCCTGTATGTAATGCCTGAAGAGGCCACAAGAGGGCCTCAGATCCTCTGGAACTGGAGTCACAGGCCGTTGTGAGCTGCCATGCGGGTGCTGGGAACTGAACTCCGGTCCTCTGCAGAAGCATCCAGTGTGCATCATTGTGGAGCCATCTTTCCAGACCGCCCATCCCTTTTATTTTGAAACTCACTAAATTGCCCAGGCTGGCCTTGAATTCACTTTGTAGCACAGACATGCCTTGAACTCGGAATTCTCCTGCCTCAGCCTCTCGATTGGCAGGGATTACAGGCTTGTACCATCGGGTATGGCTCTCTGTATTTTGTTGTTTTGTATTTTATTTGGTTCTTTGAGTCACTTTGCAGCAGTCCCCTTGCCTCAGCCTCTTGAGTACTGGAGTTACAGGCTTGTGCCACAATGTCCTGCTTGCAAGGTTTTTTGTTTCTGTGAGACACAGTCTTGCTGTATATAGCCCTGGCTGGCCTCAAATTCATTTATCATCCTCTTCCTCTGCCTCCTGAGTGCTAGATTTATAAGTGTATACCACCACACCTGGCTGTTTGCAAGGTTGATTTTATTTTATTTTATACTTATTTGTTTGGGGGCATGGGTTATGCCATGGCTTGGAGGTCAAAGGAATATCTCCTTCCACCATGTAGGTTCCAGGGATTGAACTCAGGTCATCAGGCTTGATAGCAGTGCCTTTATCCACTGAGCCATCTCACTAGCCCAACAGGTTTTTAGTGTCGGTTAATTTTAATGTAAACCACATGTGGCTGGCACCGACCACATCAGACAGTGTAGAAACCAATGTCTTTCATCTTCCCCCTGGAAATCTATGTAATGTATTTAAATGTATTTATCACCAGGGACTTAGAAAAGAACCATTTTATCGGATGCTTAGACAAAAGGAAATTCCTTGCCCCATTCTTTTCACCCCTCACTCTAGATTAGAAGCTTCCATAGGAAAAGACTACTTGTCTGGGGACCAGGGTACCTTCTAGTTCATGGCTTCTGCTCAGACTTGGAACATCTAAGGGAGAACCAGAGGATTCAAATTGAACTGCAGAGTGTCCTTCTAATTAGCTCTGACACCAAGTATAGCCACAGTCTGCCCAGCACACAGAATTTCTAGACTATCTCTGCTAAGACTTGTCCACCAAGATCATCTACTTGTCCCTCCCCTTCCAGATTCTTCTGACAGAAGTGGGGGCATTTCTTAATGGCAAGTCCAATTAGGCTCATCTGAGTTGTTTTTGTGGTGCTAGAGATTAAACTCAAGTCCTCATGCTTGCTAGACAAACACTCCACTTTTGCGCTGCACCCCTAGCCTGTGTAGCTCTCCTTCCCACATCCTTTTCTTCAGCCAAACACCCAAGTACATTCTACAAGGATCATTCCAGCTAGAATAACTAAGCAAGGAAAGCAGACTGTTGCATTTTGCACATTGCAAAAGGACTTAGCACAAACATTTGTTGAGTGGATTAATTTATATATCCACTAGCATAGGTTTGTTGCACATCTGCCAGCATCCTACCTTTTACTATTATTTATGCATGTTGTTGTTAAACTCTTAATTTTCATTTCTTTGTTCTTATGGGTGTTTTTTGTTTGGTTTTTGGGTGGGTTTTGTTTGATTGTTTTTTATGACTGTTATTTTTGTTTTGAGTCAGGGTCTCACTGTATAGCCCAGGCTGGCCTGAATTGCCTCTGGTGTGCTAGAATTGTAGGCATGCACCATGCATTGCTTTGAGCTTTAGTAGGCTCTCCTATTTGAACAGATGATTGCCTCCCTTGCCTTAGCATTCCTTCCCCACTGCCAGGCAGGGATTGAAGGAAATCCTTTGTGGCCCATCACTGTATCTTTCCTGTGGTCTCTTACAGTCTTCACTAGCTTACGTCCTTCTTCCTACAGGTGATTGGCAAAGGCAGTGAAAAGTCTGACGACAACTCCTATGACGAGAAATACCTAATTGCCACCTCTGAGCAGCCCATTGCTGCTCTGCACCGGGACGAGTGGCTCCGGCCTGAGGACCTGCCCATCAAGTATGCAGGCCTGTCCACCTGCTTCCGTCAGGAGGTGGGCTCCCATGGCCGTGATACCCGTGGCATCTTTCGAGTCCATCAGTTTGAAAAGGTGAGGCGATCAGAGTAGGGAGTAGATTTCTCCTATTTACCTGTCCAGATGTACATAGGAGAGACAAGGTTTGTGTTCTCAGAGTTCCACTAGCCCTAGCTTTTCTGCTCATTGCTGAAATCTTTATGGAGCAGAGTCTAGGGGATACATGGAGTGACTTTGAGCATTACTAGAACCAGGCTGAATCCCTATGCCAACTCTACCACTTACCAACAGTGTAACTTTTGTAAAAAGATGGAATGGTGAGGATATCCTCCTCCCTAAGCTGACTGTGAGCATTGAACCAGTGAATATGTTTTAGGCACTTAGTAGCTGGCACCTGCTGATGGTTCCAGATAGAATCCATTGTCCTGACTGTTACAGTCCAGTCTAGTTCAGCATTGGTCCCCCTCTCTGAGGATGCAGCTTGGCTGTGAGACTCGATCATTGCTAGAATGTCTCCACTTCAGGCCTTCAGTTTATTCAGTCCTCACTGCTGTCCCTGTCTCCTTGGGTCTCTCTCTGTAGATTGAACAGTTCGTGTATTCATCGCCCCATGACAACAAGTCATGGGAGATGTTTGAAGAGATGATCACCACTGCAGAAGAGTTCTACCAGTCTTTGGGGATCCCTTACCACATTGTGAATATTGTCTCAGGTATGAAACCCTCATCTCTTCCTGTGTCCCACAGATCACTTTCCCCAGCTGAGCCTCTGCACAAAGAGCGAGCACTCAGTCCCACTCCTTGCCCATATTGATTAAGATATCACACTTTTCTCCTTTGGGAGTGTTTGGTGATGAGATTGGAATGTGATTTCACTTCTGGAGATAGGGCGTAAAGTGGAGGATTCTTCAGGCTCATCAGCCTTCTGAAATCCTATCCCTCCTTGCTGAATTCTAAGGGGGTTTTCCTTACAGGCTCTTTGAATCATGCCGCCAGTAAAAAGCTCGATCTGGAGGCCTGGTTTCCAGGCTCAGGCGCCTTCCGTGAGTTGGTCTCCTGCTCTAATTGCACAGATTACCAGGCACGACGGCTCCGAATCCGATATGGGCAGACCAAGAAGATGATGGACAAGGTAGACGGCTCCCAGGGAGAGGCAGGCAGCAGGGCTTCTGCACAGGGCACGTTTCCTGTCTCCTCCCTGGGAGCACATCAGTTGCCAGCACCATGGAGCATCATAGCTCAGTCTAGACTCAAAAAAAAACATGGAAATGACTTCTACCAGATCAGGACTGGGTTCTTTTAGATAGAAACCTGAGTCTGGGTCTATTCTACAAGGTAATTCAAGCTTTTCTCTCTTTGGCTTTGTTTTCCTGAACTCCAGAGTTGAAGGCAGTGTCTTCCCTCTTTTCACCGAAGGCCGGGTTGTAAGCTCATCTCTTAAACCCAGTCTTTAGACCCTGATCTCTTCCACGTTGGGTTTGGCATGACTTAGAAGAGGGCCTACAGTGGTGCTTTCTTCTTTCCCAACAGCTCCCCTCAAAATACCAGAACCTGGCTAGGCATGTTGGCAACACTGTTAGTTCCAGCAGAGGCAGGTGGATCTCTGAGTCCCAGGCCAGCCAGGGCTACATAGTAAGACTGTATCTCAAAAAATTAAGAAAATACTGGGTTGAACCACTTGTCACGCATGCAAACATGAGAAGTCTTCCTAGAGTTATCTCAGGCAATAAATACCAAACAATTGAAGTTTTACAAAGTTAAAGATGGGTAGAAGACATCCTTTGGATTGGGAGTTCTGGCTAAGTGAATGGTTCCCGGTCATCAATAAGACCAGCTGGGGGCCAAATTTAACTTTCCCTCTCTGACCCTCTCTTCCCAGGTGGAGTTTGTCCACATGCTTAACGCCACAATGTGCGCCACCACCCGGACCATCTGTGCCATCCTAGAGAACTACCAGACAGAGACGGGCATCATTGTGCCTGAGAAGTTGAAGGAGTTCATGCCCCCAGGTTCAGCTCCTCTTTCACCCGTCTCCATACTCTTCTAAATAGCGGGCTCTTGGCAGGTGTACCACGTTCATGTGGAACACAGTCCCTATTCTAGTTAGCTTTCTATTGCTGTCATAAAAGACTGACCAAAACCAACTTGAGGAAAGGATTTATTTGGTTTCCATGTCCCAATCGCAGTTCATCATTGAGGGAAACCAGGACAGAAACTTGAAATTCCCCCAAGTGAGGTTCCCCCAAACTCTGCCTGCCCAGCTGAGAAAGTAGCCACTGTGGGTATGATACTAAAATTGTAAAAGCCAAACTGAGGAAGAAAATAGAGAAACACATCCCTCTTGTGAGTACCCCATTGTTGAAAGGGATCATTGTCTTCCATTCTTCCCGGTCCTTGGGCTTTAACTGAGAAATGACAGGTCATTTGGTTGATTCTTCCCTCCCAGGCCTCCAGGAACTGATCCCTTTTGTGAAGCCTGCACCCATTGACCAGGAGCCATCCAAAAAGCAGAAGAAACAACATGAGGGCAGCAAAAAGAAAGCGGCAAAAGAGGTCACACTGGAGAACCAGCTGCAGAACATGGAGGTCACTGATGCCTGAACGCTGCCTCCTCCTGGTTTGCCAGGCTGTATCAGCTGGGATCTCAGGGCCTGCCCTGGAGCAGGGAGGCCGAGCACCACTCCTCACCCTGCCCCATCTGACTGCACAGCTGCAAGGGACCCATCTGCCATGCAGAGTGCAGGTGTTCCCCATCTCCTTGCATGGGTCTAGGGCCTCCTCACTGATGACTGGTAAAGCCATGCAATAAAGCAGCTCTGGGGAGGTGCAAGATTTCCTGAGTCTTCTTCCCAGTCTTGAATCCTGTTTCTGCTGATTCTCCAGTAAGTGAAGGCAAAGTGTATTTAGTAAAGGCTTTTTAGAAAACCTGAAGTTTTGACACGCTTTAAGGACACAGGACAGGATACTCTGTAAACTCAACTCCTGCTTAAAGGCAGTGAAGCTTAGAGACCAATATTATGGAAAAGCCTGCTAATACTATGTTCCTAGGCAGGGCTCCTTGGAAGAAGGCTGGACATGGTAGCTGACAATCCAAAAGATCATCTAGGTTCAAAAGCATGAGCTACGGCTTATTAATGGCAACTTCTGTCTTTACTGCTGTTCCTTCTCATGTCCCCATGTGGGGCGACTCACTGCACCTGCTGTACTTACTGCTAAAGGCTCCAGAAAGATGTCAGGGTGGTGGGGTACAGGAAGAATGTTTGTTCTCAGGAGCTCCCACTGGTGGTGCCCTAATAGCTGGGCACCTGCAACTGGAGCAAGGTGGTGTTTCAGGCTTTCTTCACCAGGTTGCTTTCATCTGTGATCTGCACCCTCCACTCTAATGACACCTTAGGTCAGTCTGGCGCTTGCCTTCTAGCAGGTTAAAGTGCTTCCTCTAGATGCTCCCTTTTATCTTTGTATGGTCCCAGAAGGTAGGGTGGGGACATGATTATACCTGTTCCAGACAGGGGGAATGAGAGCTTGGCCAGGTGGTGGCCTGGCACAGCTGGGCTTTGAGTCTGTTTTTTAGGGAGGTTGAGAACTGGAGTGTGAACTGGTCTGACACTTAGGAACCTTCAGCCCTGCCGAGGCCATTAGCTCTGTTTTCTACTGGGGGTGCTGATCCTATTAATCTTGTTTCTGGAAACCTTGTCAACACTGGGTGCCTGCAAGGGTGACCACATTGACTATCTTGCCTGCTGTGCCAGCTGGAGGCCCCCAGGCAGGTTCCATGTCCCATTGCCCTTGGCCCCGGAGAAACAAAGCCAGGACAAGAGGTCAAAAGAGCAGGCTGCTCCTATTTGTAATTCGGGACCAAAACTTCACATTCCCATAGTCTCAACATTTGGTCTGAAGAAAGAGAACTTGAACAGTGAGCAAGAGGCTGGTTTTGACCCACTTAGGAGTATACTAGGAAACTTCAGGTGACTCTGGACACCCCCATGCCTATCTTGGGCTTGACCTACGGCTCCACAGCTATCCACAGCTGTCTGCCCCCTTAAAAGTTCTGGCAGCATAAAAACGGGGATTCTGGGCTCCCCAGGCCAATTCTTGTATTTTCCTACATGATCTGACTTTCTATTAACCTTGCTAGTTTTCTGGAGCTGGCTACACTTGGACCCTAGACACCATGAGCAGTTACGCTTCTTGTTAAGGCTTCTGTGTGAGCCAACTGCCCAGGAGGCTGGCTGGCGGGGAGTGCTGTGTGGACTAGGTGGTCTGTTAGCAGATTGTTTGCACCGTGCTGTCTGAAGCCAGAGTCAAATAGTGAAGACTAGGATGGCTGGCAGAGTTCCTCCCCACAGGTCACATACAAGAACCCTTTGGCAGGTGGCATACACTGTGAACCTGGTGCCAGGCCCTCTGGGAGCAGAACTTGAAGAGAGAATGGGACACAGTGTCTAGTCTCAAAGAACTCACAGTCTATTGGAAAGGTGTGGCTCAGCTTCCTCCAAAGTGAACCAGACTCCCTCTCCCTGGAGCAGTGGCTTGGGATGATGCAAGCCTTGTTTAGGTTGGGCTGACCCACCTGGAAGCTGAGCACTTGGGAAGGGACCCAAATAGTCTTGACTCCACCCTAGTAGTTGCCTCTGCAGCCCACGGCTGATGCCCTCATCCCTGGCACCTTGACTGCCCCATCTCCAACCTCAGCTACCCAGGTTACCTCAGCAAACAACCCCCAGAGGCCCTGTGGAGTGAGTCAGAGCCCTGGGTCTCTTACTAGCATTTGGTTCCCACACCCAGGAATTCAGGGCCCAAAATGCAAGTCCAGATGCTTCAAGGGAGCAGCTCGGACTTGATGTTTGTCTTAACCACCAGAGAGTCAACTAGAAGCTAGGCTTTCTGAGGATTCTGAGGGCCCTACAGGTGTCAAGTTGGGTTCAAGAGGTGCTAGCCTGAGCCCATTCTATGAATAGAGCAGCTACTCAGCCGAGCATTCTGTGGGATAGAAATCTTACTCCTGGGAACAGATTCCCTGCAACCTGTCCTGTTTTTTTCTTTCCTGAAGCTTTTCCGGCTTACCCTAGATCCAGAGACTACCTCTCCCAACCCCCATACCTCCCATGGGGGGCCTAGGGCGGCCCTGGCTGCGCTCCCAGCCTAAGTCTGACAGGTTGGGATGGGCCCCAGAGAAATGTGCTGCATGTCAGAGCCTGTGCCAGGATGAGGGGCCTGCTCCACAACCCCAATCACCACCCTGCATGGGGTTCCCCAGTAGCCCCTCCCAGATAGGTGCAAAAGGGGTACATCCTTGCCACTCCCACCTACACTGGGCCACTGACTGGGCTGAATGCTCCGCCTCTGACATTGCCCTTTTAAGAGCCCTCCCAATGGGGGTGGGGTGCTGCAGGCCGAGTCTTGTTGCAGAAACCCAGCACTGTGCAGCACCCCCACCAACCTACCACAGAAGACCTAGATCTGGGTTCTTCACACGCTGGTCAGAGACAGGGGTCTCTGTCTGAGGGAGGAGACCCCCTTTCCTGGGGGATGGAGCCTCTAGCTTCTCGGATTGGCTGGTTTGAAAGCCCTGCATTTTGGAGTGTCCCCTCATAAGGATTGGGCTCCACCCTCTCCCCTACACAGGCCTGCTGTCAGAAATAGTATGAGAAATTACTTTTGTTGAGGTGTAAATTACTGATAAGATGGTGTGACCCTTCAGGGAGTCTTGTTTTTTAAATCCTGAAACAAGAATTAAGCTCTCATACCATCAGTCCTTCCATCTTGTGTCAGAGAAATTTTTTCTTTGCTCTTTCAAACCAGCCTTGAGCCCCAGGCTTCATTTTGTCTCCTGAGCCCTTCAGCTGGCTCCCCTAAATCTGGTCTCTCCCTCTCAGTCTCTTCCCTTGCTTACTTTCTCTTCCCTTGCTCTCCCTTTCCTCTCAGTACCAACCTGCTTACTCTGCTCCCATCAGGCCTACGTGTGGTCCTGCCTTTCCTGTCAAATTATCATCCCATCTGGCTTTTCCACAAAGATTAATAGACAGTGGACACTTGCAGTTCTGTTACCTCATCAGTATTCCCAGCCCTCCTGTTTCTCCACCCCCTCAGAGGGAATTTAGAATGTTCCCTGTAGAAAAAGGCTTGAATGGCAGAGGGCATGTTGAGTGCAGTTTGAGTTGAGACTGAGGAAGTAGGCTGGGAAAAGACATACCACCTAAGCTCTGGTTCCCTAAGCATTGGGCCTCCATCATGTGCTGGGCTCCCAAATTCATTATCTCACTTGAGCATCTCAGCTACTTCCATATGTAGACTGAGCCTCTCCTTCACGATCTCAAACCCCAATTCAGTCCTGAACTGATCAACAACATATTTACCTCCCCTCCCAAAACACCGAGGAGTTACCTTTGACCATGCCTCTTCTGCATCCAGGACCAATCTGTTGCACACTCAAATTGAGTGTTCATCATGAGATCTGCTCCTCAGAGTCCCTTCTGCAAGCACAGCCTCCTCAGGGTACCAGAACAGTCTGCAATGGGTTAGCCTTGAGCATCCTTCCATGCCCTGCCAAAACACTTCAGATGGTTCCCCCCAACTTGCAAAGTTCATACTTCTCAGCGACTCTGCTTATCAAAATGTTCCCTGTACTGCTGGTTCCCACTGTGTGCTGCTCCAGATTCCCAGCACTGACAGTGAGTTGCACCACTTTCCATACTTAATCATGTAGTTCCTCTGTCTGCTTGCCTTTTCCTACTGCCTATCCAAAATTCCTCCCACCTCAATGTGATTTAGATGCCACCTCCTTTAGTAATAGCCTGTGATATGGCTCAGCAAGTAGAGGTACCAGCTGGATGACCTGAGTTTGAGCCTCAGGACCCACATGGTGGAGAGAGAGAACCAACTCCTATAGGTTGTCCTCTCACTGCTACATGTGTGCCACACTAGATAAAAGGGGAAATCTTTCCCTTATTTTTCTACCCACACTCAAAAATATTAATGAATATAGCCAGGAGACAACAGTTGTCTCAGCATCAGACTGGTTGCCCCCTTTGAGGCTAGAACTGAGACTTGTCTATCTGTGTATCTGCCTGTATACTGCCTCTTCCTCCTCCTTTGACAACTGAGTTGTCTCAGACATTGTTTTTGGATTTGCTGCTCAAGACTCAGCTCCAGGCTCCATCTCTTCCCCTCTGTGCTGAGGGACCACAAATGACCTCAGCTGGACTTGGGATCAACCTACAACACTGGAATGCTAGCCTTTTAAGCTATCCCTGACAGACATCCCTGGCTCTGTGGATTGTACCTGCTCCTGGGATAAGGCATCCCATGCCATCTTAATCGAGCCCCAAAGAAAGTCTAACAGTTCAAGCATCAGACCTAACATCTCTAGCCACAGCTGGCACCAGGAATGCAGTTTTGTGGCTAAAGTGATGAGTTCAGAGCGGCTCCCAGAGGAGCCTATACTCCCGCTTATTTACCAGACAGAAGCTCCTGGCACAAAGGGACATCTAATATCTGTGCCAGCCTCCTATTCATTCGTTCACATATTCATTTGATCAGTATTTGTGGAGTGCCTATGATGTGTCAGGTCACATGCTAGGTGCTAGATATTCAGGATACACTCTCTCTGGTCCTGGAGGTTACTGCCAGTGGGTAAGACATCTGTTAGCCAAGTAAATTGACAGGTACATACCCAGTGTAATTACAAATTGCCATACATGAAGAAGGGCACATTTAAGACTTCTCTCTTCAGCAACTGGAAAGAGACCAAGGTTTCCAGAACAGGAATGAGGAGTAAGGAGAGACTAGACCATTCCACGTGGAGCTCTATGGATTGATACAAGGAATTTGGGTTTTATCCAGTATGCAATGGAGAAACCCAGGGCAGAGCTCTCAGAGGGAAACAACATACTCAAATTTAAGATTTTACAATGCTACACTGTGAAAGAAGTTTCCTTTAATTAAATAAATCCAGAATGTGGCACCTTAAGAAAACTGGCCTGGACTCTTCAGGCTATGTCATGAAAAATAAGAAAGGGGAAGGAAAAAAAAGGAAAGGAAAAGTGTCATATGGGCCGTTGAGATGACTCACTGGGTAAAGGTACTTGTCAAGTAAACCTGATGCATTGAGTTCAATCCCTGGATCCCATGGCTGACAGAACTCTCGAAAGTTGTCCTCCGACCTCCACAGATACACCATGGCAAGCCTGTGCCTATACTCAAACACATAGCATACATACATACATATACAACGATAAATTTAATTTGGGGCTGGAGAGATGGCTCAGCAGTTAACTTTGTTCCTGCTAAGTTCAGTTCCCAGCACCCACATGACAGCTCACAACAGTCTGTATCTCCATTTCTATGTGATCTGATGCCCTCTTCTGGCCTCTACAGGTACTAGGCATGCATGTTGTACACATACATACATGTAAGCAAACACTCAAAAAATAAAATTGAAATAAAATAATAAATTAAAAAGCATCATATGACTACATGGAATAGGTAAATTTCTGGTTTGAAAACAAACTGTGGGGGCCAAAAGATATATATGGCTTAGTGGTTGAGAGCACTGGCTGCTCTTGCAAGAGGATCCAGTTTCAGTTCCCAGCACCTTTACAGTAGCTAACAACTGGCCGTAACTCCAGTTCTGGGGTATCTGACACCTTATTCTGGTCTCTGCGGGCATTGCATACACATGGTGATTGCACTCACACGGTGCACTTACATATATGCACACAAAACACTCATACACATACAATAAAAATAAATAAAAGACAAATTGAAAACAGAAACTGTGGGATAGTTAGGGATTTCGCTTGGGCAGAATATTAGATATTTCCAGGAATTTGCATTCATTTTTCTGGCTGTGGTCATGGCACAGGCCCTGTGGATGCACAGATGGGAGAGGGCCTGCATCTTGGGCACTGCCTGCTAAGGAGCCTAGAATAGCGATACTCCAAAAGCTGTGAGAGATCGAGTAGTATCAACAATGATTGTACCTAGGGGAGAAAATCCTGGTGTATATTGTCTTTTTTTCTTTCTCTTCTTTTCTTTTGAGATAGAGTGTCACTGTGTAGACCAGGCTGGCCTAAAATTCAGAAATTCACCTGCCGTCGTGCCCTGCTCTCATTCTTTTT
>NW_008353126.1:2616316-2634527 GCF_000622305.1 Nannospalax galili | reverse complement strand
TTTGTCTTTTTTTTTGTCTTTTTGAGACAGGGTCTCCTTGTATCCCCAGCTGGCCTGGAACTCACTATGTAGACCAGGCTGGCCTCAAACTCACAAAGATCTGCCTGCCTCTGCCTCCCAAGTGCTGGGATTAAAGGTGTGCATCCAAGTGCTGGGACTACAGGCGTGTGCCACCACGCCCAGCTCAGGCATGAATGTTTTGCCTATATCATGTAAGTGGACCCATGTTGTGCAATGCCCTTGGAGGCCAGAAGAGGGTATTGGATCCCCTGGAACTGGAGTTACAGGTGGTTGTTAACTGCCATGTGGGTGTTGGGAACTGAACCTGGATCCTCTGTAAGAGCAACCAGTGCTCTTAATTGCTAAGCCATCTCTCTAATCCCACAGTCTTAAGAATTTTTAAAACGCTTTGTTTTATTAATGTGGCTATGAGAGGGGAGTGAGTGACCAGAAGACAACTTTGTGGAGTTCTTTCTTTCCACCTTTACCTGTGTACCAGGCATCAAACTTGGGTCATCAGTCTTTCTCTGTAGCACTTTAATGGCTGAGCCATCTCACCAGCCCCCAGCTCATTCCCCCCCCCTTTTTCCTCCTTTTTAGTGTGTTTTTTTATTTATTTATTTCATTTATTTACATATTTATTTATTTACTTTTTTTTTTTTTTGGTCTTTTTTTGAGACAGGTCTCCCTGTAGCCCCAGCTGTCCTGGATTCACTATGGAGACCAGGCTGGCCTTGAACTCACAGAGATCCGCCTACCTCTGCCTCCCAAGTGCTGGGATTAAAGGCGTGCGCCAACACCCGTCTTTTTATTTATTTACTTTTGAGACAGCATCTCACTGTTTAGTCCTGGATGGCCTGAAACACTATGTAGACCAGGCTGACCTCCATTTCACAGAAATTTTCCTGCCTCTGCCTCCCAAGTGTTGAGATTAAGTCACATGCCACTATGCATGGCCTTCCACCTTAGTTTTGAACCTGGGGCTTACTGTTTTTGGCTACTCTGGTTGACCAACAAACTCCAAGGATTTACTTGTCTCTGTTGTGCCCACCTGTGCCCAGTGCTGGGATTGTAGACACTTGCCACCACACCTGGCTTTTACATGGATGCTGGGGATCTGTACTCAGTTCCTCATGTTTCTGCAGCAAACACTTTACCCACTAAGTCATTTCTCCAGTCCATCAGCAAAATATTTTTTATTACAATTTAGTATTTATTTAATGTGCATGTAAATACATGGGATGTTTATTAATATATTTTTTTCTTCTTTTCCCTTCCCCCTCCTTTTTTTCTTTCTTTTTCTGTTGTGGAGCAAGGCTTATTTTGGGTCACAGTTTCAGAAGAATCAATCCATGGTTCCCTGGCCCTGTTACTTTGCTCCTGTGGTTCACAGTATGCATCATGATGTGAATGCATCTGACTTCAGGAATGTCTGAATGTCCCTCCCCCTGAATTGAATCCAGGACCTCTCACATTTGGCATATACTGCTAAGCCATAGCCCAACTCTTGTTTTGATTTTTTTAGAAACACAATCTCCAACGCACAATTGTTCAACTTAAATGATTTCTCAACTTCACGGTAGTGCAAACATGTACTCATATAACCACTTTTATTTTATTTTTTTGAGACTGGGTCTTCTTGTAGCCCCAGGCGAGGCTGGAACTTAGAACTCATATGTGTATGAGTGTATTGCCTGCATGTATGTGAATGCACCCGTGTTGTGCAATGCCACGGAGGTCAGACAGAAGAGGGCATCAGATTCCCATGGAACTGGAGGTAAGGACAGTTTGTAGCCACCATGTGGGTGCTGGGAATCAAACCCGGGTCCTCTGCAAGAGCAGTCAGTGCTCTTAACCACTGAGCCATCTCTCTGCCGCCCCCCACCCCAATTCTTTTCTTTTTAACTTTCAGTATAGTATACAATAAATTCTAGAATATATTAAACTTTATTAGAAAATGAGTTTTTTTATTAGATGGTTTTGCCTGAGGGCTAATGTAAGTGTAAGAAGGCTAGGAGGGGTTTGGAGCGATGACTCTTTTTTGTTATTCTTTTTGAGATAGGGTCTCCCTGCAGATCCAGCTGGCCTGGAACTTGCTATGTAGACCAGACTGGTCTTGAACTCACTGAGATCCACCTTCCTCTACTTCCTGAGTGCTGGGATTGAAGGCATGCACCACTATGCCCAGCTGGGAGATGATGCTTAAGAGCCCTTACTGCTCTTGCAGAGGAGGTCTTCAGTGGAGAGGCACCTGTACTCAGGTGTACATACCCACGTGCAGACACATACACATGCATATAATTAAACATAATAAAAATAAACCTTTAAAAATAGGTTAGCTAAAAAAAATTAAAAAATAGGTTAGCAGCTTGATAAATTAGGTATATAAAATGAATTTTTTTACTTAGAAAATTACAAACTCTGATGGATTTGGCAGGATATAACCTCACTGTAATTTGGGAAGGAGCTATACTTGCCTGCTAAGTAGAGACTGGTTTGGAGAGGGAGTAATCCCAGGAATTCACAAAATCCTCCATGCCAGACCTTGGGTGGGGATGCTGAGAAACAACCTGCCAGGAATAGGGGGCGGCAGGCAAACAGAGCAGAAAACCCTCAAGGATCTGGTTTTCTGCCTTTCTGGCTTCTGGCCCCTTCACACACCCCACATTGCAGGAACCCTACATGGCCAGGTTCTCTTGTCTCAGTTCTGGGCTTTTATAAAGCAGCCCTGAGTTCAGAAATGGGTCCAGGTGACAGGGTCTCTCCTCACCATTTTCTTCTGCCAGAGAAATTGCCCCACTTACCCATGGATGAGCACCTTGACCTTTCCCACCCACAGCTTCCCTCCCTGCCTCTCCTTCCCAGAAAGACCATAGTTACAAAATTTCAGCCCATCACTGTCTACCCAAGACAGAAGTCACCTGGTTCTTCCTATGTGGCCCTTATCTGTCCCTTCAAGGTTCTGGGTCATCCCAATTTTATCTCCAGCCAAGGTGACACACTCTATTCATTTCTTGCTGTCATTCATGGTATTCTGCCTAAGAGGATAGGTTCTGAAGCTGGGTTGGGTGAATGTAAATCTCAGCTGGTTAACCTTGGGTAATATGTTTTTGGTGACCAGTAGGTTCAGTGATTTTTCTGATGACTTCTTCTCCCATGAATACTGTTCCTGATTTTTCAAGATGGAGTCCAAGTCCCATCTTTTTCAGGAAGCCTTTTGGATTTCCTCCAACTTCATTGCTTTCACTAAATTCCTTTAGCCTTTCCTGTCTTGGTTGCTCCTGGAGCATTTTGCCTGAGCTGCAGCAGAGCCAGGGCCATGACTCCAATATAGCAGTAAGTCCCTGTCCCTCTTATTTATTATTTTTATTTTATGTGTATGAGTGTATGGTCTGCATGTACGTGAGTGCACCTGTGTCATGCAATGCTGCAGAGATCAGAAGAGGGCTTCAGATTCCCCTGGAACTGGAGTTAAGGATGGTTTGCAGCCACCATGTGGGTGCTAGGAATCAAACTCGGGTCCTCTGAAAGAGCAGTGAGTGCTCTTAACCACTGAGCCATCTCTCCATCCCCCCATCCCTATTTTTTGAGTGAGGGTCTAGTGTTGCATGGGCTGACCTGGAACTCAGATCTCCTGTCTCAGTATCCTACCTGAGCCTCTCAAGTAGCTGAGATTACAGGCATGCAAAAAGTTCCCTTTTAAGACTATAAGACTTTGGGGCTGGAGAGATGGCTCAGCAGTTAAGAGCACTGGCTGCTCTTACAGAGGACCAGTGTTTGATTACCAGCATCCACATGGCAGCTAACAACTGTCTGATGCTCTCTTCTGACCTCCGAGGGCATTGCATGACACGGGTGCATTTACACAGATGCAGGCAATACACGCATACACGTAAAATAAAAATAATAAAACATCTAAAAAAGAAGACTGTGTGGCCAGGCGTGGTGGTGCACATCTTTAATCCCAGCTGGGGAGGCAGCTCTCTGTGAGTTCCAGGCCAGCTGGGCCTACAGGGAGACCCTGTCTCAAACAGACAAAAAACAAAACAAAAAAGACTGTGCACTTCATTACACCTTGGTAGGTGTGAATAAGAGGAAGACCTAAAGGTTCCTTGTAGTTGGAAAGTTTCATGAAGTAGGTAGCCCTTCCTCTAGGGGTCTCAACAGAAGGGCCACCCTTGTTTGAGACTCCACAATGGAGCATATAAAACTTAGAAATTTCCATTCTGCTCTGGGGAGGTAGAAGGAGCTGACAGGGTGGGAGAGGAGGCAGCTCGAAATCTGTTCCCCTAAGGGGTGAGGCCAGGTGGGGATTAAGTACTGTTTGCTAAATGTATTTGGAGATGAAGGGAGGGTTCTTTGCATCCCCCAGTCTGCCTGCCTTGAGTAGAAAGGCCATTTACTTACTGGGCTTCTGGGGGCTGAGCCTTACCTGGTAGCTCTGGCCCCATGTCTGGGTTTTAGAACTATGGCCATATTCCAGAATCAAAGTTGCTCTCTCCTCTACTCAGAAGGCTCATTTTAACCACACAGGAAGCCAGATGAATGAAGAGCTACTGTTTCTCCATGTGTTGGCTTAAGCCTTCATCAGAAACGAAAGTCTTATTACCCAACCCCAATTCAAAGGATAATTAACAGATGGTATAATTTCCAAGCATTCTCTCTTCCACATGGCTATTAGGTGAAGAGTAAAATGCCCACGCAGTCCCTGGATCCTCCCAAACAATAGAGTCTGAGGAAGTTGGGAGAGGCCGAGCCATTCTACCCATCTCTGGAGTGGCCCTTGGCTAGAGAAAGTTCATCTTTGGTTAGTGTGAAGGTTGCTCCAAGAGCCGGAGGTCCTCTTCCTACCTAGTCCGCTCACCACGGCCAGGAACATAGTCTATCATAATCCTACTGCCCAGTGCCTCTTCTATTTCCCTGGAGAGGAAATAAAACTGGCTTGTCATCCTTGGCATTACTGTGTGGCCGCAAAGGAGTTTTCTGACCTGGAGCAAGGAGAGGGGGTCCTCTACTGTGACTATCTGAAAGTGACAATGTTGTGACCAAATGCTAATGTTGGAAGAGACTATGTGATCTAGGCTTTTAAAAATAAGTCCCTGAGGATCCCCAAGTTTCACCGAGTAGCCCAGGGAGTCCTGGTTGGGGTGACAGGGGAATGGCAAGGCCCTGATTCCCTACATCATCCTAACAGCACTGTTCATCTGTTTCACATTCTAGGCTCCTAGTTCAGATTCCATTTGGAAAAACAAAACAAACAAACAAAACATTCTACTTGGACTAGGGAGATGGCTAAGCAGGTAAAAGCATTTGCTGTGTAACACTGACAACCTGAGTTCCATCCCTGGAACCCTCCAGTGGAAGAAAAGAAATGACTCTCAAAGGTTGCACCAATATTCCCCAACCCAGACATCACTCACACACACATACATACACACACACACACACACACACACACACACACTTTAAAAAAAAAGACTCTTACTGCCAAGTAACTCATCCTACCACCCACCCTAGTACTAGAGATTGCTTCTAGGGCTTTGTTCAGCTAGGCAAACACTCTACCACTGAGCTATAGGCCCAGCCTGCCAAATAAACTTTTGTTATTGTTTTGAGATAGGGTCTCACATAGCCCAGTATAGCCTCTAACCAATATACAGCCAAAGATGACCTTGAACTCCTGATCATCCTCTCTCTACCTCCCCAGTGCTAGAATTACAGGCTTGTATCTCCAGGCTCAGTTTAAACCTTTTATTCTGTTATTATATTACAACATATTTGTATGTGTGGTATATGCAGTTGTGTGTACAGATGCATGCTTGTGCACGATAGAGTGTGTGTGTGTGTGTGTGTGTGTGTGTGTGTGTGTGTACCCAGGGGGTCCAGAGGGTGATGTTGGGTATCTTCTGACGCTCTACTTTTCAGACAGGAGCTGTCACCGAGCCTGAAATTCATCAGGTAGACTAGACTGGCTGGCTGGTGAGCAAGTAAGTGCCTAGGAACTTTCTGTCTCTGACTCCCCAGTGTTGAGATTACAGATGTACATTGCTGTGCCCAATGTTTTATATGGGTGTTGGGGATCCAAACTCAGGTCCTCACCCTTGCATGACAATCACTCTTCTGGCAGAACCTCTCTCCCAGTTCCATGTTGTCACCCCCTCCCCAAACTTTTCAAAATCAATCACTTTATTCAATGCCCTTGTTTTATGAAAAGGAAATTGACCAAAGTCACACACTATGTTGTGGGACAAGACTAAAGCCTCAGTCTCCTCTCTTACACTAACACCCTTCAATGTTCTGTGTTTGAGAGGAGGAAGCCCTCTTTAGATTGTCCAGCCCTACTTCCTGGCTCTTTGTCTGGGCCCAGCTTCTTGTGTGAACCCCTCTGAAGACTCACGGGTGCTGCATATCCCCTTCCAGCAAAAGGTTCTGTGAGCCCGTTCAATAAAGGGCTCAGAAGTCCTGTGAACCAGACAGGGCCATTTACTGATCACAAAGCTGTGGGTAGAAGGAGGAGACAAAAAGAGGAGATGGCAGCTGGACACTGATAGGGTGGAAGGAGAAGTCAAGAAAAAGGCCAGCCCTCTAGATGAGCGGCCTTCTGATAGGGCAATGCAGCCACCTGTCTAAGACCCAGGAAGCCTGGGTCCAACTCACCCTGGAACCAGCTCACCCTGGGCTTAGTAATCTAGTAATATTAGTGTGTTTACTCCTCTGGGCTTTCCAGTTCACCTCTCCTGAATCACCCAAGTGGTACCCAAGATGTACATGCTAGCATCATTCTGTACAAGGTATCCAAGTCAGACCACAACCCCCGGGATTTGGGGGAGACTTTGTAGTGTTGAGCCAAGTCCTTTTAGCTCAGTCTGACCTAGGGCCTGTAGGATGAGCAGTAAAGAGGGCTCTCTGGAATGGTATGATTGGGAACATTCCCTCCCTCAACCCCCTCCAGGGCCCTCCAGAACGCTTTGAAAGACCACTGACTGTACTTAGAGTACCACTACATTATTACTTCCTGGGTGGCTTTCGATTAATTCCTCTCTAGGCTGGGTAGGAATTAAGTGCTGACCAAGGCATGTCTGGAGGATTGTCAAGAAAGATCCTACCAGAATCTTACTTAGGCATCTGTACTGAAGAGGGCGCAGGGTGGGACCCACCCCATTCGGCGCGGCAGGCATCGCCGCTTTAAGGCGACGGCGGCGCGAGCAGGTCTATGGTAATGAGCCGCCGCCGCCGCCGCCGCTCTGCAGAGCTCGCCCGCCCGCCGGGGAGGCGAGGGAACGCGGGTCTGGGCCCGGGGCCGCGGCGACAGGCGACAGCCGCGGCGGGGACGCGGGGCGCGAGCGGGTGACGCAGAGCGGTCGGGGGTGGCTGGGCCGGGGCCGGGGCCGGGCTCGCGGCTCCGCAGGCGCAGGTGGGCGATCCCACACGGGTGGAGGGGACACCCTGGGGCTCGGGGCCCGGGGACCGGTAGGGCCAGCCGCACCTTGGGGCCCGCGGGTGCAGGTGGCGAGCGCCCGTAGCGCAGGTGGACGCGCAGTGTGAGCGGGCGGGGGTCGCGGTGACCCGGGCGCGGGCCGGGCCCCTGGAGCAGAGCAAGCTGGGCGCATCGGAAGGGTCTGTGCGCGGCCCCGCCGAGCCATCCAGGCACAGGCCCCGCTGGACGCACAGGTGGCCCCCGGCGACCGGCGCCCCGGCCCGGGCATGAGGCGCGGCGGGGCCGCCAGGAGCCGGAGGAGGAGCCGCCGCGGCTGTTGACCCGGGGGCCGGGAACTGGGAGAGATGCGGAGCCCGGCCGCCAGCGCCACCCTCCCAACGCCGCTGCCACCGCTACCGCTGCTGCTGTTGCTGCTGTTGCCGCCACTACTGGGAGACCAAGTGGGGCCCTGTCGTTCCCTGGGGTCCGGGGGTCGCGGCTCCTCTGGGGCCTGCGCCCCCGTGGGCTGGCTGTGCCCAGCCTCCTCTTCGAACCTCTGGCTCTACACCAGCCGCTGCAGAGATGCGGGAACTGAGCTGACTGGCCACCTAGTGCCCCACCACGATGGCCTGAGGGTCTGGTGTCCAGAATCAGGGGCCCATATTCCTCTTCCGCCGGCCCCTGAAGGCTGTTCCTGGAGCTGTCGTCTCCTGGGTATTGGAGGACACCTTTCTCCACAAGGCAAGCTGACCCTGCCTCAAGAGCACCCTTGCTTAAAGGCCCCACGGCTGAGATGCCAGTCCTGCAAGCTGGCACAGGCCCCAGGGCCCAGGTTTGGGGAAAGACCACCAGAGGAATTTATGGGTGGGCGTAGGAAAAGAAATGTGAATACAGCCCCTCAGTTCCAGCCTCCCAGCTACCAGGCCACAGTGCCAGAGAACCAGCCAGCAGGAACCTCTGTTGCATCTTTACGGGCCATCGATCCAGATGAGGGTGAAGCAGGTCGGCTTGAGTACACCATGGATGCCCTCTTCGATAGCCGCTCCAATCACTTCTTCTCCTTGGACCCAGTCACCGGTGCTGTCACCACAGCGGAGGAGCTGGATCGTGAGACCAAGAGCACCCATGTCTTCAGGGTCACTGCACAGGATCATGGCATGCCCCGAAGGAGTGCCCTAGCCACACTTACCATCTTGGTAACTGACACCAATGATCATGATCCTGTTTTTGAGCAGCAGGAATACAAGGAGAGCCTCAGGGAGAACCTGGAGGTTGGCTATGAGGTACTGACAGTCAGGGCCACAGATGGTGATGCCCCTCCTAATGCCAACATTCTGTACCGCCTGCTGGATGGGGCTGTAGGTAGCTCCTCAGAAGTCTTTGAGATTGACCCTCGCTCTGGTGTGATCCGAACCCGTGGCCCTGTGGATCGAGAGGAGGTGGAATCTTACAAGTTGACAGTGGAGGCAAGTGACCAGGGTCGGGACCCAGGTCCTCGGAGTTCCACTGCTGCTGTTTTCCTATCTGTGGAAGATGACAATGACAATGCACCCCAGTTTAGTGAGAAGCGTTATGTCGTTCAGGTGCGGGAGGATGTGACCCCAGGAGCCCCAGTGCTCCGTGTCACAGCCTCAGATCGAGACAAGGGCAGCAATGCCCTGGTGCACTATAGCATCATGAGTGGCAATGCTCGGGGACAGTTCTATCTGGATGCTCAGACTGGGGCCCTGGATGTGGTAAGCCCACTTGACTATGAGACGACCAAAGAGTACACACTACGGGTCCGGGCACAGGATGGTGGCCGGCCTCCACTCTCCAATGTCTCTGGCCTAGTAACAGTGCAAGTTTTGGATATCAATGATAATGCCCCCATCTTTGTCAGCACCCCCTTCCAGGCTACTGTTCTGGAGAGTGTCCCTTTAGGCTACCTGGTCCTTCATGTCCAGGCAATCGATGCTGATGCTGGTGACAATGCCCGCCTTGAATATAGCCTGGCTGGAGTTGGGCATGACTTCCCCTTCACCATCAACAATGGTACAGGCTGGATCTCTGTGGCTGCTGAGTTGGACCGGGAGGAGGTTGATTTCTATAGCTTTGGTGTAGAAGCCCGAGACCATGGCACCCCTGCACTCACTGCCTCTGCCAGTGTCAGTGTGACCATCCTGGATGTCAATGACAACAACCCAACCTTTACCCAGGCAGAGTACACAGTGCGGCTCAACGAGGATGCAGCCGTGGGCACCAGTGTGGTGACAGTGTCTGCTGTGGATCGTGATGCCCACAGTGTCATCACCTACCAGATCACCAGTGGGAATACCCGCAACCGCTTCTCCATCACCAGCCAAAGTGGTGGTGGACTGGTTTCCCTTGCCTTACCACTGGACTACAAACTTGAGCGGCAGTATGTGCTGGCTGTGACTGCTTCTGACGGCACAAGGCAGGACACAGCACAGATTGTGGTGAATGTCACTGATGCCAACACCCATCGACCAGTCTTCCAGAGCTCCCACTATACGGTGAATGTTAACGAAGACCGGCCAGCAGGTACCACAGTAGTGCTGATCAGTGCTACGGATGAAGACACAGGTGAGAATGCCCGAATCACCTACTTTATGGAGGACAGCATTCCCCAGTTCCGCATTGATGCAGACACAGGGGCTGTCACCACCCAGGCTGAGCTAGACTATGAAGACCAGGTGTCTTACACCCTGGCCATCACTGCTCGGGACAACGGCATTCCACAGAAGTCTGACACCACCTACCTGGAGATTCTGGTGAATGATGTGAATGACAATGCCCCTCAGTTTCTGCGGGATTCCTACCAGGGTAGTGTCTATGAAGATGTACCCCCCTTCACCAGTGTCTTGCAGATCTCGGCCACTGATCGTGACTCTGGTCTTAATGGCAGGGTCTTCTACACCTTCCAAGGAGGGAATGATGGAGATGGTGACTTTATTGTAGAGTCCACATCAGGCATTGTGCGGACGCTACGGAGGCTGGATCGTGAGAATGTGGCCCAGTACATCTTACAAGCATATGCAGTAGACAAGGGGATGCCCCCAGCCCGCACACCCATGGAAGTGACAGTTACTGTGTTGGATGTGAATGACAATCCACCTGTCTTTGAACAAGATGAATTTGATGTGTTTGTGGAAGAGAACAGCCCTATTGGACTGGCTGTGGCCCGGGTCACAGCCACTGATCCAGATGAAGGGACCAATGCTCAGATCATGTACCAGATTGTGGAAGGCAATATCCCTGAGGTCTTTCAACTGGACATCTTCTCTGGGGAGCTGACTGCCCTGGTGGACTTGGACTATGAAGACCGGCCTGAATATGTCCTGGTCATCCAGGCTACGTCAGCTCCTCTGGTGAGCAGGGCTACTGTCCACGTCCGCCTCCTTGACCGCAATGACAACCCACCTGTGCTGGGCAACTTTGAGATCCTTTTCAACAACTATGTCACCAACCGCTCAAGCAGCTTTCCTGGGGGTGCCATAGGCCGTGTGCCTGCCCATGACCCAGATATCTCAGACAGCCTGACATACAGCTTTGAGCGGGGGAATGAACTCAGCCTGGTCCTGCTCAATGCCTCCACAGGAGAGCTGAGGCTGAGCCGGGCACTGGACAACAACCGACCCCTGGAGGCCATCATGAGCGTGCTGGTGTCAGGTAAGGAAGGACTCAGTGATGTTGGGGTGGGAATAGCCCTTGATGGAGGCCTGGGAAACCATTGGAGGTGGAGCTGGTGACCCAGCTCTGCCTGGTGGCTGGCCCAGAGGCCAAGAAAGCAGCTTGGGAAGTAACCCCAGGAATCCTGGCAACTGGGGCAGGTGCCTGCCACCCCAGGCAGTTATGGGCTGCTTCGGTTGGCTGCCCCCTGCCTACCAGCCTGTGACGTGGTAGGGGAAGTGTTGTGAGGCTGCCCTGGCTATGGCTGCCAAGAATTGTAAAAAAAGGCGGGTGGAAGACTGAGAGGCCAGGAGAGTGGGGTGGGGGCGGGAGGACCTTGACCAGGAGAGCAGAGTCAAGCTGGCCCCTCAGCACCCAGTCACCCTCATTAGGATGGTCCTGTGATCTCACATAGCCTCTGGCAGGGCAGAGAGCTACAAGGGAACAGGGTTCCATGAAGGGTCAGGACCCTACAGTCCTCTTGTAGCCCCCTCTGTCTCCCAGCTGAGCAACAGGACCGTCTGACATGAACTTTGTCTTGTGCATTCTTTTCCCTCCAGGCAGAAAGAGCCTGACTTGGCTCCCCCTTCAGAGCTCCCACAGGAAGTAAGGCCAGTGCTCATTGTCTCTGTCCAAACAGACCCCACTGTCACAGACTCCTCGGTTGGGGTCTGGCTTGGGGGAGGGGCTGCAAAGAAGCCAGGACAGATAGGTCTTCTGGGCCCCCCATTTCCCCTTGGCTATTCTTAGGGTGCTAAGCCTTCCCTGCTGGCCATGACCAGCTTAGTTTCAGGAAAACCAGCAGGGAGGCCTGAGTGCACCAGGACTACTGAGCTTTGAGGGCAGAGACTCCAAGGGCCCTGATCTGGTGGGGAGAGAACAGACTCTCAGGGGCGTGGGAGCCTGGCCAGAACCCAGGCTGAGCATTCCTGCTGCTTGGCCAAGCGCTCAGCCTGCAGACGCCTCAGACAGCAGGACTGGGGGAGGAAAGCAAGATTGGGTGACAGTGCTCTATCCTTTCTGTCAGCTCTAAGGATGCAAGACAAGGCACTCAGATTCAGGAGCCAAGCATCTCCCTGGGACCTTGAGAGGTAGAAACTGTTATTGACCCTTCCAGGGGTGGGTCCAGGCATCCCACTCCTGGAAGCCTTCACATATCAGGGAAGGGAAGAAGGCTTCAACCCCCTTCCTGCCCATGCTTCTTGCTTGACAGATGCTTCCTGGGCCCACCCCTCAGGTGGCCTGGAGGACCAGAGAAAATGAACTTTCGAAGGCTGTGGATCAGGCTTTGAGCCTCCTGAAACTTTAGTCCCCCTCCGAGAGGGTATTCTCAAGACAGGGGTATTCTTATCTGTGTACTAGAGGCAGGAGAAAGGCCTCTGCCTCCTGCCCTCCACCCCTAGCCTACTAGTGAGGCCGGACACCAAGGGACAGGGTGGAGGAAAGCCCCACTCAACCTTTGCTTTCCTACCAGGGCACAGCCCCAACCCACAGTCCCCTAGACTAGAGGGGAAGGCTGGGGCAGCACCTAGGGCAGCTGTGGCTAGCTAGCCCTTCGGCCCTTGCCCCCTTCCCCCTCAGTCCTGACCCTTAGAGGCAGTCACCATGGCAACCCCAAAGTTTAGGAGGCTGGGTGAAGGGAACTGACACCCACTGCCCCTTTGTTTTCCTCCTCTGGTTCTTTGTCTCCTCCTTCCCACCCTGCCCATGGGGACCCTCCTGCACTGCCTGTCTATCACCCTCTCCTCCAGCTCCTGTGTATCTTTCCTTTGCTCTCATTTCCTTCTCTGTTGGCTCTTTTCCTGGGCTTTTGTCTTCCCCTGTTGATGTCTGTGTTTAGACCTTTCTGTCTTCTCCTCTTCCCTATGGCTGCAGCTGCCCCAGCCTGGGCTTGATGGCTCCCTACAGCCCAAATAGTCCCTGCTGTTGCCTTCCTCAGACACACAGGAGGGCTTGCCCAAGGCCTGCCCACCCACCAGACAGCAGAGCCTCTGCCAGAAGAAGAGAGACTATGAGTCTGATTCTGGCACTTTCCCAGGTGTAGCTGGCTGAGGCCTAGGTCCAGGTGGTGGTTTCTGTGTCAGAGCCTACCTCAGCTCACTCTTCTGTCTACGACAATTCAGGCAATGCACCCGCCACTCCGGTTCCCAACCAGCCTTTGCACCTGAGGGATGATCCAGGTCAAGGCAGGAAAGAGGGACAAAGAGGAAGGAAAGAGAGTATGTTGGCTACTGGGGTGGGGACAATAGCAGAGGGGGCAGGTGGCCACAGATGGTAGACCAGATGGGAAGCAACAGAGACATGCTGGGAGAGGGGCACAGACAGGGCCTGGGCTGATGGAGGGGACCCATGGAGGAGTGTTTGTTCCCAGGGCTGGGGGATGGCATGGCTTCCCTTGCTCATTGGTCTAGGAGCACTATGTGTAGAAAGTCCTCTGTTGCTTTCTCCCTGGAGGGAGCATCATCAGCTCCTGCTCTAGCCCTGGGCTTGAGTGTCAGCTTCTGAAAGGAGGCAAAGGAGTCTAATCATCAGGGGGAACTTGGGGCAGGTTAGACTTGGAAGACTGTGCTGTCTTGATAGCCTGGGCAGAGCAGAAGTAAATGATGGCCAGATCAAGCAGGCCATAGCAGTGAGGTTAGAGGGCAGGTAAGCAGTAGGCTAGGGCACGGCTGAGATGAGTATCTGCCTTCAGCCTGCCCTGGCTCAACTGAACTGCTCAAGGTAGTCAACCACTTCAGGAAGATGAGGCATATACAAAATAGATTCCCATATCCCTCTCATATGTCCACCTTGGCACCTCCAGCCCCATTCCTGCTTGGGTGCCATTTTCTGCATCTAATTGGAGCTTCTGCTGTGTTTTTAAGACCCTTTTCTGTACCGTGCACTGAGTAGGTTCTCCTTGGCATCCTAGTTTTTACTGAACTATGTGTAAGGCATTGTATTAAATAAAAATGGGAATATCCCCTATAGCTCTTCCAACCCATTTCCCCTTCCCTGAGGCCCTCAGCTTTCATTTTTAAGCTAAAACCCATTCTCATGTGTATGCGCATTCAGGTGCGTATGGTATTTCTGAGCTTTGGGTGTGTGGGTGGACTGAGACACCAGTGAGTGTGTTGGTACTTAGCTGTTTATAAGTGAGTGTGCCGCCTGCGGGCAGGCAGGCAGGCAGGCCCTAGGGGTACAATGTGGTGAGCCAAGTGGGTGATGAGTAACTTAGAGGCACTAGTGTTAGAAGACAGACAGGTGGGGCTCAGGGTCTTCTTGTGGAAGTTGCCCGGCTTTTCTGTCTCTGCTCAGATTACCCCCTCCACTTGCCTGTTATCCAGCATGGAGCAATAGGTGGTACTGCCACTGGTTAAGGTGGCTCAGCTGAATTTCCTGGGGTTTGGTCCCCCAGGCTAGCCAGAGTTGGACTGGAAGAAGGTTTTGTCTGAGGTGTTGCTATGGGGACACAGGCTTGCATGGAAGCAGCCATGGGGCTGAGTGGGAGGGAGCCCTGGTGGCCAGTTGACTCAGTTCACCTTCCACTCCCAACCTGCTATAGTGGTAGAGTGAGGAACATGGCCAGACCTCCCCAGGGTCATGGTGGTGTTGAGATGTAGAGAGTGAGGGGTGGGGGATGGATCTCTCATGGTGCTCTGGGCCCTGCAGGAAAGTAAGCAAAAAACAGTTCTTGGGCAAAGAAGCCCAGAGACTGGTCTCAGGGGCAGGACTTACACTGGAGTAGGACAAGAGGCACAAACATTGGAAGGCAGTTCATGCATTGTGCCAGGGGATATTGGGAAAGTATGTGAAGAACATTTTTGAAAAGGTTCATCTCCTTAAGCACCTGTGGGCCTGACCTCTCAAGGAGTGACTTGCCCACAAGTGACATGTCTCACTGGCTACCTTTATGTCAGTTAGGAAAAGGAGTGTTTCTTGGGTACCTTGCAGGGTGTGGGCTGGACTTCAATTTACTTGCTCCTTCTTCATAGTGTTTTCTGGTGCTCCCTCTTTCTGGTACGTTCTCTTCCAGTGCTCCCTCTCTGGTGCTCCCTCCTCCTGATCTTCCTCTAAGTGCTCCCCCTAGTGCAACCTCCTCCTAGCGCTCCAGTCCCCTGATGCTAACATACAGGGCCTACTCCACTCTTCTGCCCAAGGCCAGGGTCTATGACTTGGAACCTCTGCTCTTCCTACCTACACCCAACGATACTGACTCACTGTTGCTTCTCTGCAGACGGTGTGCACAGTGTGACAGCCCAGTGCTCACTGCGTGTCACCATCATCACAGACGAGATGCTCACACACAGCATCACACTGCGCCTGGAAGACATGTCCCCTGAGCGCTTTCTGTCACCACTCCTGGGACTCTTCATTCAGGCTGTTGCAGCCACATTGGCCACACCCCCAGATCACGTGGTGGTCTTCAATGTGCAGCGGGATACTGATGCCCCAGGTGGACATATCCTCAACGTGAGCCTGTCAGTGGGTCAGCCACCAGGACCTGGTGGCGGGCCGCCCTTCCTGCCCTCGGAGGACCTGCAGGAGCGCCTGTACCTCAACCGGAGCCTGCTCACAGCCATCTCTGCGCAGCGCGTGCTCCCCTTCGATGACAACATCTGTCTGCGTGAGCCCTGTGAAAACTACATGCGCTGCGTGTCAGTACTGCGCTTCGATTCCTCAGCGCCCTTCATCGCTTCCTCGTCCGTGCTCTTCCGGCCCATCCACCCCGTCGGGGGGCTGCGCTGTCGCTGCCCACCAGGCTTCACAGGCGACTACTGTGAGACCGAGGTAGACCTCTGTTACTCAAGGCCTTGTGGACCTCACGGGCGCTGCCGCACCCGTGAGGGCGGTTACACCTGCCTATGTCGAGAAGGCTACACAGGTGAGCCTAAGGCGGGGACCATGGGGGTGGCCCTGCAGGGCTGACGCTGGGTCTAAGCACAAATCAGGCTAATGATGGGGCTGCCTCTGTCCTTCCCAGAGTAAGCTGCAGTTGCACCCGGCATTTACACAGCTCTCTTGCTCTTCGACAACTGTCTGTTGAAGGAGGCAGACTGAGGAGAGCCTTCTGCTCACTGTGCAAGCCCACACACCCACACCCACACTGGCACATGCTTGCCAGCACACCTACCTACAGAAGCTTTGTAATTGAGGTCAGGCCTGCACTTGGGTTTGTGTTCCAGCTTAGCAACTAATAGCTGTGTGAAAATGAGCAAGTTACTTAACTTCTCTGTGCTGCGCTACAATAATTTGAGATGGAGATAACCAATTTATGTAGGTCAAAAGTTGCTTGTGAGCTAGGCATAGTGGCGTACACCTTTAATCTGAGCACTCAGGAGACAGAGGCAGGTGGAGCTCTGTGAGATCCAGCCTGGTCTACACACCAAGTTCCAGGCCAGCTGGGGTTATAAGGGGACCCTATCTTAAAAAAAATTGCTTGTGAGGATTCATTTAAATAATTTGACACATGGAGAAAGCTGGCTTGAGGAAAGTGTTGACTTTTGTTTAAGAGATGTGCTGAGATGGTGAGACTCATCCAGGCCTCCTCTTACAGCTCAGTTTGAGGTGATGCTGGCCTAGGACCAGGTTTTCCTGCTGTCGAGGCAGCTCCCTTCCTTAGTTTGTAGCCAGACTTTTCTCCTTAGGAACTGGAGGCAGGGAACCTACAGAAGGGCACTGCACGTGTGTAGCCCTGGACGGAATGGCTCCATTTCTGCTTCCCTGCTGGCCTAGGGCAGCAGTTCTCTTTGCATCTTACCCTAGGATGCCCCTGCCTAGGCCCTGGGCACCTGCCTCTCCCTACAGGCTCTGCTGTTGCTTAGCCAGCACCTGCTCCTTTTCCTTTCCAAACTCCCAGGCCTCCTCCTGGCCTCCAGCGACAGGCCCACTGGCTCTGCCAGTAGCGTAGGCAGGCTCCACACCTTCTTGCTGCATCCTTCTGCCCAGAACTTGCCAGACTTGACTCTTCTGTCCTGCTTGCTGGGGAAGAGGGGGAAGGGGCGGGATGGCTTGGGGGAGGGGAGGGGAGTCTTTGTCCAGAATGATGGGGAAGGGGGCTTAGAGTAGGCGAACAACAGTTTCCATAGAAACAAGAGCCAGTCACTAGGCACAGGAGCTGAGAACCTATCTCTAGAATCAGAATGGAGAAGGAGAGGAAGGGTGTGGATTTTCCCATCTGATACTGTCTGAATTTTCACTGTTCTGAATCCTCATCTGTTCCAGGCCTCAGTCCTTCACTCTCTCAACATTGTTCAAGTACACAGGGATCCTCCATTCTTACCCCAATGCTCCATTCATAGGGAAGCCCAAGCTTACTCCCACCATTGACTCCATCCCATAATTCAGACAAATACATGTGGAAACCTGGTCCCATCCCCAGGGAAGGAAACTGATCTCAGTGCCTGACAGGAACAAAGCACCAGTGGGAGAGAGGGAGGAATGAGGGACGGCATAGCCCTCATGCTATCCTGTAGGTCCTTCCCCTTCTGGCATTTACCTCTGCAAGGGCCAGGGCCTTGGGACCAGGGACCCAGCAGTTCTATGTGTGTCAATTCTAGACAGATGTGTGGAAGAACTGGAGAGGTTTAAGGAGTTTACAGGGGAGCATGTGTGGAGCTACAGTGGGAATGGCATGGTGGGCTGACAAGAATACCTGGAGGGGGCTAGTGTGTCACAGATCTCAGAGAAGGCCTCTCACGGGGAAGTGAGGATGCCTGGGAGAGTGGGGGTATTGTAGGGTCACAGGAGATATTACCAGGGATATGTTAGACTTTCCATCATTGGATAGAAAGGTTGATTTTGGCTCACAGGCTCAGCAGTTTTAGTCCTAGTTGGCTGGCTCCTTGCTATAAGCATGGCAATGAGGCCCAACCTGGTCACAGGAATGTGTTGTGGAACAAAGCTGCTCACCTACTTACTGGTGAGAGGGGCTGGGGGCAAGATCTATAGCCCTTCATGGCATGTCCTCAGTGACCTGTTTCTTCCAGTGAGGCTCCTCCTCCTCAGGTTTCCAGCACCTCCCAAAATAGCACTATGAACCTGTCAGGGACATTTCATATTCCAAACATAAAGGGGATCTGGGAGTGGTGGTGCACACCTTTGATCCCAGCACTTGGGAGGCAGAGGCAGGTGGGTCTCTGA